>NC_052357.1:8791125-8817006 GCF_009727055.1 Benincasa hispida
TGATTCTCTTTGAGACGAATCCTATGCATGCAGTATGCGGGGCTGATTCCTCTAATGTCTGCGAGCGTCCGGCCAATTGCTTTTACATACTTTCTCAGGACGCTCAACAGCGCATTTTCTTGGTCTTCATTAAGTGTAGAGGAAATGATTACAGGTAGCTTTTCATTCTGCCCCAGAAACGTATACTTCAGGTGGTTTGGAAGGGTCTATTGTTGGTGGTTATTCCAAGGATGATTTTGTTGTTTTTCTTTCTTCATTCACTGTCAGCTTATCTTCTTGGGATGCGATCATCTCATCTTCTTTGGTTGTTTTTTCTGTGATCGCATTGCATGCTACTATTGATGCAATCGCATCCTCATCTTCATTTTCATCTTCGGACTTTTCTTCTTCAATCAAACTTGGTTCATCTTCAGATTCATTAAGGTCTTCTTCATCAGGATATTTCATGGCTCAAATAATGTCAAACTTGAGCTTCTGTCCATTCACGCTCAGTGTGATCTTTCCTTTGTACACATCAATCTGAGCGCGATCGGTGGATAAAAATGGTCGCCTCAGGATGATGGGTAGATCCTTGTCTATTTTGTAGTCCAGGATGATGAAGTCTACCGGTAATATAAATTTGTCGATTGTAACTAGGACATCTTTCACCTTCCCCTCTGGATGCATAAAAGATCTATCAGCTAATTAGAGAGTCATCATCATGGGCACCAGTTGCCCCACATTCAGCTACTTGAAAATTGACAAAGGCATCAAGTTGATGCTTGCCCCGAGATCGCAAAGTGCTTGACCAATGTATAACCCTCCAATAAAGCAGGGTATAGTGAAACTTCTAGGGTCGCGCATTTTTGGTGGAATTATGGATTTTGAACTTTGCGTCAATGCCACCGTTGCGAACTTACCAGTGCTTCTCTTCTTTGTCACCATGTCCTTTAGAAACTTCGCATATGTGGGCATCTGTTTAATCGCTTCAGGAATGTTAATATGCAACTATTTTAGCATATCCATGAAGCCTTGGTACTGTACCTCATCATTTTTCTTCTTTTTGAGTCTCTAAGGGAATGGTGGCAGTTGTATTCTTACGGTCCCCTGTTCTTTCGGCTCCGAGGTGGACGCAATCTCTGGTTCCATCGCCTCATTTTCTTCTGTTTCTCCTCGAATCAACGCAATCTCCGGTTCTAGCGCAATTAGAGCAGTCCGATTGGGCTTCTTCTTCTCTCCTGCCACAGTATTTCCACTCCGCAACATCACAACTTGACATTGCTCTTTTCTCGTACCCCCTGGGTTGTGCGGGGGTTCCGTTGAACTCGGCAGAGCCCCTTGCGGTCTATTCTTGAGTTCCCCTGCAATCTGTCCCATCTAAATTTTTAGATTGCGGATAGACGTCGCTTGATTTTGAAGCACTATTTCATTCTTTTCAATATATTGCTTCAGTAAGCTCTCTAGCTGTCTCTTATACACATCTAGATGTGTATAAGAGACAGCCTTAGGCCCATCTAAATTTTTAGATTGCGGATAGACGTCGCTTGATTTTGAAGCACTATTTCATTCTTTTCAACATATTGCTTCGACAAACTCTCCAAAGATGAAGATTGCGTCGCCTGCGAACTACTGGCTCTGTCTCTTATACACATCTAGATGTGTATAAGAGACAGTTTCAACATATTGCTTCGACAAACTCTCCAAAGATGAAGATTGCGTCGCCTGCGAACTACTGGCTTGGTTTTGCGTTTGATCGGCTGTTCGCAGGAGAAATTCTGGTGGCCCTTCTCTTTGCGCCACTGATTGAAAATTTCGTTGTTGATTTTTCCACGTGAAGTTAAGATGGTTTCTCCACCCAAGGTTGTACGTGTTAGAAAACGGATTATTCTTCACAAAATAGACTGACCGTGGGTTTCTTGGGCATTCCTCCATTGGATTTCCTTCACAGTAAGTAGCACAACTTGCGGTCATCTGGTTAATTGTGTTGACTTGCCCACTATGCATTGCTGGGCTACCGATTGTGATTTCCTGTATCAAGTTCATCATCACAGTCATTTGGTTCTGAAGGGATGTGATGGCCCCGTTATTCGCGTCACTGTCCTTGATTCTCAATCTTTGATCGCTTGCTCTCCAGTCTTCATGATTTTTAGAAATGTGATCAAGGATATTCTTGGCCTCATCATAAGTCTTATCCAGTAGACCTTCAGCTGCTGCCGCATTGGAAGCCATCTACGATGCAAGATTTAGTCCGTGGTAGAAAATTTCCATCTGTAAGTAGTCTAGTAAGCCATTATGTGGGCAATCTCTTACCAGCCTCTTAAACCTCACCCAGGCATCGCTGAGCGATTCGTCGATATCCTGTTCAAAATTGGTGATCAACTTCCTCCTTCTGGCGTTCTCCGTCGGAGGGAAGTACTTCTTCATAAACTTCTCAACTACCTGCTCCCATGATGTAATCTCTTCTGCTTCGAGAGCGTAAGCCCATTTTCGTGCCTGGTCACACAACAGAAATGGAAACAATATTAATCGAACCTCCTCAACAGAGATGTTTGGGAACATAAAAGTGTTGCAGATCTCAATGAAACTCCGGAGGTGGGTGATGATTGTATTTATGAAATGGAAATGTGGATGCTATACGTTGATGGAATTACGTTGTGCACTCAAGTTTCTCCAGTGGAATCCAAGTGTAAATTCCTCTGAGTTTCCTGGTAAGTCCAAGGTCGAACACAGGGACTTGTGAAAATAGTTTACGTTGGTAATTTTTATGGAGAAGTTTGCGGTAATCGGATAAATAAATAAAGTGTTGGGTTTGTTGTTTACGTTGATGAAAAAAAAAGAAATAAACAAATGCAGCGGAGTTGAGAAAAGACAGTTGCGTTGATAGATGCAATGAGTATGCGATGAATGGGTTGAGAAGATCTTTAGCTAGCGTTACTTGGGAATGCGTCAGACTATGCGATCATGTTACAACCATGCACAACAAGTCATTTTCCAATGTAAATGCGACGCTTCTAAATCTAGGACGCATATGTTGAATGCAAAATGTCCATAGAGCTCATCTCTAGGTCTCTACTCTTGTCCTATGAAATGATGTAAAATGCATGAAAGCAAGGTGACCGCATACAATCATATCCTATCTCTAGGATGCATGCAATGCATTGATAACAAATAGTGTTGATTCCTAAGTGCCTATCTCTTATTTATGCGTTCTAATCTGGCTCTTCCGAGTCTAGATTCTAAACTGACATTCCCAAGTCTAGATCTTGTCCTTAGACTACCCTCCCGGGTATCTTTAATGGACGAATGAAGCATACATAAACAAGATAATCACAAAGAATGAAGATTCCCTAGTTGTGCTAGCTAAATGCTTCTTGACTCATTCAACTGATTTAGCTACTCATGTGTAAATAACTGAGAGTGAACAAATATAGAGAAGGAAATTCCATTTTCATAAATGAGTTGAGTACAAAATGACAATGGAAAGTAAAGGTAGAGAGCCTGGTGCAATTCCTTGCTGACCAAGGCTTTCTACACTGAAATCTCTATTCTGATCTAAAGATGTTCCTTCTTCGTAGTCGTCGGCCCTCTCTCTGTCCTTGAAGCTTCCAGCGCTCTCCCAAGCTTATCGAAATGATCTACCGGCACAACATTCTCCCTCGCGTCCGCCTTAAAATGAAAGAAAACTAAGAACAAAGACGTGTGAACTGATCAACTGGTTAACCGTTTCTCTGAAGAATGCCCTTGGTATTTATAGAGCATCCATGGTGAAAGGTGGCTTCTCTTCTGGTTATACATATGGTACAGCTTTAATTCCTTACTGATGCGTCGAGTAATTATCACCGAAAAGCTGAATGTACTTTGTGACCATTATCGGCTGTCAACTTAATTTGGATTCGACTGTCATCAACTTTCTGTCCCATCGCTCTTAATTAGCCTTTCACCCAGATACGCTCACCATGTTGCACTGACCAAGTTGCGGCGATCCTTCTTGGGCGAATGTTTGCGAGCACAATCAACGCAAAGCCTTGTGGTGAAGTTGCGTTCGACCAATGAATTCCTATGATCACAATCTTTGCATTGCGTTAACGCATATTCTGTACAAAAATACAAAAATCAACTGTTCTAATGCGCTGAACACATGTGACCGCAATATTACAAAACTGATGCTTAATAGACGCAAAGTAACATATTTCATCAACGCAATCCAACATTGTTTAAGAACTTAGCACTATGATAACATGCATTTCTGCCCGTTATCAGTGGACGTGCGGATCCTCGCCACGCCTACCATCAAACTATCCGGCAGTTTGGATCATCTGCAACATCACCGATTTCATTTCGAATCTCGATCCGTCAAGAGCAGGCCTCATGATTCTTGGGGAGAAATTATAAAGGTTGGGCGATGCATAGTCTCGAATGGGCCTATTGTGGTCGTTCGCCAATAGGATGGGATTCACCATGATATTATTTTCATTTGGCGCTCCATTTCCTGGTTGTTCTGCTATGTTTGGTTCTTTCTCTTGTTGTTGTTGTTGGCGGCGGCCATCTCTTAATCTTCGTCAGAACGTTCTTTCAATCTCTGGGTCGTAATTCACCAGAGATTGAAAGCTGCAAAGAAAATAAAAAAAAAATTACCGTTAGCACAATGTATTGCCGTGGTCCCCGGCAACGGCGCCAAAAACTTGATGCATGTTGTTATGCGATGAAATAATGGTGTAAAGTGCAATGGTGGGAAAATACTTCGTGCATGCAAGTTTTCTCAGCAAGATCCAAGTATAAATCCTACTGAGTTGCCTGGTATGCCCAGGGTCGAACATAGGGACTAAGGAAAACAGTATGCGATGGTAAATTTTGATTACTTTGCGGTAACAAATAAATCAAAGTGTTGGTTGGTTTGTTGTTTAAGGTATAAAGTGTATGCGGCGGATTTGAGAAAAGAGTTAATTATGCGAAAGATACAATGAGTATGCGGAGGAACGGGTTGAGAAGGTCTTTAGCTAGTGTTTCCTAAGAATGCGTTCAAGCTATGCGATCATGCTACACTCATGCGACAGTAATTCATTTTCCAATGCAAATGTGATAGCTCCTACTTTTAGGACGCATGAGATGTATGTGATGATATCTATAGAGCTTATTCCTAAGTCTCTACTTCTTGCCTATGCGATGAGAAAGATGCACACAAGTACAAGATGACCGCATACAATCATATCCTATCTCTAGGGTGCATGCGATGTGTTAATAGCAAACAAAACTTATTCCTAAGCTTTTATCTTTTGATTATGCGGTTCTAATCTGACTCATCCAAACCTAGATTCTAATCTGACTTTTCCAAGCCTAGATTCTATCCTTAGACTACCCTTCCGAGTATCTCTAATGGACGAATGACGCATATATAATACAAGATGATCGTATAGAATGAAGATCTCAAGTTATGCTAGCTAAGTGCTTCGCAACCTATTCGATAGATTTAGCTACTCATACGTAATGTAAAGAGAGTGGACAGATATAAAGATGCAATTTCGATGCTTCTCGGCACGCTTCCAAGTTCACCGAAACGATCTTTCAGTGTAATCTCCCTTCATTCGCTTCTGCCTTCTAAGTAAAAAAAAACTATGAACAAGGCTAACTTCTATCTATATGCTAAGCTCTCTGGACTGAGCGAACTCCTTCAACGAAGGTGACGTTTGGTATTTATAGAGCTTCAGGGTGAAGAACTTTTTCTCTCGAATGATTTCACTGATGGGATGTCATTAATTCTCTGTCTGATGCGCCGAAGATTTGTCACCGAAAAGTTAAGTGTACTTGCTACAGTATGTCGTTAACGGCTTGTCAACTTAATTCAGAATCAACCGTCATCAGCTTTCTATCCCATCATGATTTATTAAGCTTTCACCCAGATGCGCCCACCTTGATGCGTCGGCTCTATGCGGCCACCTTCTTGAGTAGATTTTCACGAACACAAACGATCGTATATCCTTGCGGTCGCAATCTCTTATGCTCTCGGATGTTAATTTCCTTGGATCGCAATTTTGCCTTGCGTCATCGCATTTTTCTACATAAAATACATAAGTTAACTGTTTTAATGCGATGGAAAAATACGATCGCAATATTGTAAACTTAATGCTTTTGGACGCAATATTATATATTTTTACCGTCGCAATCCTACATTGTTTTATATCTTCACGCTGTAATAACGTACATTTCTGCCCATTATCATTAACCAAAGAAAACAAAAAAAAAAATCATGAATCTCTTTACTCACTAGATCCCCCACCGGTCATGGAGTTCTCGACGGCGGCGACTGGCGAAACCAAGTAGAACGATGGCTGGATGTCGAATCTGGCGAGCCTGAGACGAATAATGACGACTGACGTGAACGGATTTGGTGGTGGAACTGACTGAAGGCAGCTCGACGGACTTACCTGCGGCGCTGATTTGACCGGTGAAGAAGGCGTCTGACAACCGTCGGGTGCGAGCACTAGAGGGATGCGACGAAGAAACAATTGGTGACGGAACTAGGGTCGTCCCTTTGCGTGATGGAAGCTACCGTCGACGAAACTGATGGTGCGGGTATGACAATCGGTGGCATCAGCAAAGGGCAACGAGCGGCGTGAAGGGGCTGGGCAGCGGACGAAGAAGATGAAGATTTTAAGGGGAGGTCTCGACGGCATGAGGGTGAACCGAGAGAGGGAGAGGGAAATAAAAAGAAGAAAGAAGAAAAAAACGAAATAAAAGAAAAGGAAAATATATATACTTTATTTTGTTATTATTTTTTTTCTTTTTCATTTCATTCTATTAAATTCCTTCCCCAAATCTCCAAAAGCAACCCTTCCCCTTCCAATTTGAAATTAATTCCTGACATTAATCTCAAATTAAATTATGAGCTATGAAAAGTCCAATTTCCCAAAACCATTAAATTGAAACACCCCTTATTCAGTAATTAAATTTCCGTAATTAAACTTAAAGTCCAAAAATTCCAAAAATACCCTCAAATAATAAAGATTACATAAATAATAAAAATTTGGGGTGTTACAATTAGAGTATTCATGTTAGCTACTAGCAACAAAGAGCTCTTTTAACTAAAATCTTTCAAATAGACAACAAACTATAGCGAGGTCTTTTTTAAATTTAAACTAAATCAAATCCAAAATTCCAAATATTTTAACAAATATATTTGAACCATTTACCATATCGAATTATCTCAAACTTCAGCTCCAAGCAAATAAAAACTAAAATAATTTAATACAATTAATTTAAAATTTTGGTAGGAGGGAAACCAAATTTGAGAGGGAAATGAAAATGGGAAGGAGGGGAAAAAAAATAAAGATTAAAAAAACATTATTTTTATATTTTACTTGACACGAAAAATATGTCAAGTAAAAGCTTCTTATACTTGACACAAAAAACGTGTCAAGTAAGACTTTATATTACTTGATACGAAAAACGTGACAAGTAATGGATCGCATGAAAATATCTGAAACATTCTGTTAATCTCCGCTCTTTTAACAATTTTACTTGACATTTTCTTTTCTAAAAGGTTATTACTTGACTCTTTTTTTTTTTTTCAAATAAACGTCAAGTAATTAAAAACTGCAAGTGTCAAGTAATATAGATTTTATAGTAGTATCACTTAGTTTACTAGGTCATAGAACCTATAGCCTTTACTACTTATGACATAACCTATAAAGACACACTCATATGCTCTACTAGCTAGTTTTCTTCTTTTAGGGTCAGAAATCGTTACAAAGACTAGACATCTCATTAATACCATGTTGCTCGCAACACATGGAGCATTGAATGAGGAATTAAATAAAAGAAAAACTAGAATAAAATTATAAGAAAATAAGAAAAATATTTAATAAAAAAATAATCCCATGCCATGCTCGATTGAACAATCAATTTCACTTCCCAACCTAAGCAATGTGGGATTCTCAAAAGCATTTTTTTCCTTTTAAAACTCAAATTGTCACCGAGAACCAATAATAATCAAAACCAATTGGCATAAGATATTGCATTTTTATTGAATTTTCTATGACATAATAACAATATTGAAAGAAACACACGTTGACATGACAATGTAATTAAATTGAATATACCCGAATCCTAGTGTGAATTCAAACTCTCAGTCTTTTGACATTCAATTTAAAATATTTGTACATGAAGCCAAATCATGTGCAAGATTGTATAAAATATATAGTGACGATAAGTTTATGATTAGAAAAAGGGATTATAAAAGTTGAGATAAAAAACTTTGAAAGTCAAAGAGAGGGCTGTACCTTGATTCATACAAAAATAATAACAATAGAGAGCTAGCTATATATTATAAGGGAAGATATGAGAGTTAAAATCATAATGGTGGCTCTTCTAAGGTCTGGTTATACTCTTCTTTTTGTTGCTCTTTTCATAGTTTTCATGATGGTTTCTTCTCCTCTCATGATAACAACCTCCCATGCTGCTCGTTTATTGCCCAAAGCAGGTGAGCAAATTAGTATCTCATTAATACTATTATCAAAATGTTTTGGAGTTGTTTTGAACATTGTTTTTAGGTTAATAATGGCTCGGATAAGTTAAAAGTTTTGTGTCAATCTTATTTTTAAGTGTAATTTCACAATGTTTGTCTAGCTAGCGAAACAAGTTGTATATTGTAGATGTGTAATTTAAGTTTTAAACGATAACGGGAGATCATTCAATCATTGGATTAGGTACTTAGTTAGGTTGAAATTTAAGTTGAACAAATTGGATTAACTTGAGAACTTTATCCTATTAGCAATAACACATTAAAAATGGATTGAAAAGAAAAGGAAGCAGTAGTAAGGTTGATATTTAGTTTATTTCTAACTCTATTTTTAGTTTGATATATAAAATTTAAGGTGGGGATCAATCAATCAATCAATCATTTGGAAAAGTATAGATATCTTATTTACTAAGCTATATATTGGGCAGATCAGAAACTTTTGTGTTGCATGTGCTGCGATTGTTGCTCTAATTCTCAGTTGCCTCCATGAATTTCATTGCCACTATTACTTCATCAAATCCTACTCAAGATGAATCTTTTTCAATCAAACATAATCCTGAAATAAAGCTAATATTGAGCATATAACGCTCAACAAGCATAAATCATGTACTCTCAATTAAAAAGTTAGAAGGTCGTTTGAATTTTCTAATCTCCATATTATTGAACACAAAGCTAGCTAGGTACTTGACCTGCCCTTCCTTCTTGTAAGTATGCATTGTACTTGATTATTGTTGCACTGTAATGGTAATTTGAACATTGGATCTGTCTCTACTATGTTAGTGATTCAAGAGTTTTGGTGATGTTAATTATCCTTTTTGTATGAGATTTGACCCCAAAAAAAGAAAAAAAAAATTGGTTTGGGAAATTCTCATTTAAAGAATTTTGAGGGGTAATAACATGTAATAATATAAATGGTCAGCAGCGAATTCAAAATTTTATTTGGGGGCTTTTCTTAAAAAAAATTGACGAAAAAGAATTATAACTAATCGAATTCAAAATTCATAAACGGATGGAGTGAAAAGTAAAAAAAAAAAAAAAGTGATAAAATGAATATGATTTACAAAACTAGAAAACTAAAATTTGAGCCCATTTGGTAATCATTTGATTTTTTTATTTTTGTTTTAAAAAATTAAGCATATTTTATTTATATTTTTTATAATGATTTGCATCAATGGTTGAATTCTTAGTCAATTTTAAAAACAAAAGTAATTTTTTGAAAGCTACTTTTTTTAGTTCTCAAAATTTAACTTGATTTTTTAAACCATGGGTGAAAAGTAGATAAAAAATGAAGAAATTTGAAGATGAAAGTAGTGTCCATATGCTTAATTTTAAAAAACAAAAACAATAAACAAAATAATTATCAAACGAGATCTAAATTATAAAAAAAAAAAAACAAAATTTAATGCTCAAATGGAAAAGAAAAAAAAAGGAAAAAAGCACTCAAAAGTAGTGGCTTTTTGTTTTTAAAATTTTCTTTTTAAAATTTGACTAAAAATTTAACTGTCATGAAATTAAGAAAAAGGATGGACAAATTTTCCGATTGTCTTAAGATTAATATGATTTGTCAGTATAGCAGGAAAAAAAAACTATTGCAGTATTGTCTTTAGCGAGATTTTTAAAAATAAAAAATAAAAAATAACTATTTATATAAAATAACAAAATTGTTAGAATAGTAGGAAAAAAACACTATTACACTTAGTGTTTTTAGCGAGATTTTTAAAAATAAAAAATAAAAAAAAACTATTTATACAAAATAACAAAATTTTCATCAGATGATAAAAGTAAAAATTTTCCAAATTTTTGTATACATTTGTCTGTTGTGCATAGAAAATAAGGCTCAATATTTTTTACTAATTTTTATTTTAAAGAAGTTGCGTTCTCTCATCCATACGACTACCAATAATTAGTTAATTAATCAGAATCACAAATATAAAACTTTGATGTTTATTTAATTCATTTCAATTCTCTATAGAGGTGAATGACTGATTTTAAAATATCAACTAGATTTAAAATATAACAAATATAATGTTGTTTCGTCATCAATTTCGAATCTCAATTATTATTGTACCGTGGAAGATTTACTGTCTTGAAAACAAAATCGGCGTGACTTCAATGCTAAATTTCATATGTTGGTTGCTCCCCAAGATTAACACAACGTCCCAACTCAAACGTACACTTGCTAGAGAAAGGATTGAAATCGTCTAAAATTTTTCTTAGACCACAGAAGAGAAAAACGATCGATTTCCATTCTACTTTTTTAAAGAAAAAAAAAAAGGATCCATTTTAAAGGAAAAAACCATTGTGGAATTAGTTTTAAAAACCATTTTAAAATAAAAAAAAACCATTGTGAAATTAGTTTTAAAAACCGTTTTTGAATTAATTGAGACTAATTCTAGAAATTAATCACAAACAATTAATTCTTTTCGTTTTCCTTTTGTCATGGACCAAATGTCTAAAATCATTCCCAACATTGCTAGCAATACTTTAGAATTCCAAAATTTTGACTAGTATTGTAGGTAACCATTTTAAATTTATAAGTATTGAAAAAACCTCCTTCATAAAATTAAAAAAAGTATATGATCGAAAAATTAATGATAAGAAAGTACCTAAATGCATCGAGTCTATATTCATCTCGGTTCAATAACTCATTCAGTTGTCTAATCATATTTTTTTAATATTTTTTATTTCTTGTGTGATTAAAAAAAATTACACAAAGATAAATACAATTCTAGATGAATCCATAAATTGGTTTAATAATAAATGAAAGTAGAAAGTATCAAACCATGTGCGTATCACCCTCACATTACAATCAAAGAAGAAAGTGTCAAAGATAAAAAAAAAAAAAAGAAATATATATAAGTAGTTTTCAATGATTTCTTAAAAAATGAAATGAAAAAAAGTCATTCTTAATTATCTCAATTATTTACCAACATTAAATAACTAGCGGACATAAAATTTATACTTCTGACTTTAAAGCTAGAGAAGGAAGATGATTCAAAACAGATATTAAGGTAAAAACTGGACTTACACTTTAAAGAAACTGATAAAAAAAACTACAGTTACCATAAGCAAAAAAAAAAAAAAAAAAAAAAAAAACTACAGAGGGTTTATTCCAGCAAGTGTGTGCATCACCGATGAAGAAGGTCGGAGGTACACAGTTACCGTTTCTCCAGCGAATTTATGGAACCTTTACAAGAGAGGCGGTTGAGAATTTTAATGTGTATGATGTCTCATCAAAAGAGTTTCACTTTCAAGGTTGTATTGCATACTGATTTGAATCGTCAGGCATCCAAATTATTAATTAAATTTTATTTAGTAATTTTGACGTAATTTTAGTATTTTTTAATTTTATTCTTTTTATTGACATTTAAGTTGGGGTAATTTTGTCTTTTTATGTTGCATTAGAGTTTTTATTGGAAGACTGTTTAAGTCTTGCTATTAGGTTATTTAATGAATTCTACGATGAATTAAGTATTAGCCTTTGTGTTTGTTTTCAAGATTAGTCAGAGAGCTTCTTGAATTTACAATTCATTTGAGTTGCATGCCAACAACATTCAAGTGATATTGATTATCCTTCCTGTGGAGTTTTCAAATCTTGGGATAGGGAACTTGTTCTTTATTACAAGATATTTTGATCTTAAGGCAATCCGTGTCTAACTCAATCTTAGGGTTGATATCATATTGATTTGAGAGTTTTAGTGATTGGGAGTTGGGGGTTCCCATTCCAAAGGGTTTCTAATTTCAATTATTAGAGTTTCCATATCATTTAGTATCAGAGCCTAGATGCTCTAGATCGGATATATCGTGTGAATATTATTTTTATTTGATTTAGTTAAAAAAGTTACATCTTGAGATTTTATCGTGTGTTTATGTCGTTGATCTGAAGGAAAAAAATTGCTTTGAATTGTTAGGGTTTTTCTTTTCTTTTTAAAGTTACGTTGAGTTTGAAATTCATTTGAGGAAAAAAATTGATTCTAGAAATTGCTTGATTGAATGGAAAAAGAAGTAAAAACAATGGGATGAAAAATATTCATAAGATTCAACTGAGTAGAACAAAAAAAAAATCAGCTCGACTGTAGATTTGGGAATTGAAAAAGGAAAAAAAAAAAAGTTTGATTGTTGCCACTGAAGACGTGAAAGAATTCAGAAAGAAAAAAAATTTAAAAAAAAAAAAAAAATCAAAAGGCGGTGGATTGAAGGAAAAAAAAGAGATAATTGAAAAAAAAGGGAAATGGAGAAAAAATGGAGGGTGCTGGCTGACGGACATTAGAACGAAGGTGAGAAAAAAAAATAGCAGGTACGTCAGGCAACATCTCAAACAAGCATGTAAACTAAACACGTCAAGCAAGCACCTCAAACAGGCACGTCAAGCAAACAATTGAATTTTCATGAGTTTTAAGCTACTGAATTGTTGTAAGTTATGTTTCCACAAGCAAGAGTTTCAAGGAGTAGTTGTCAGATGAGTATCATCTTTGGGAGGAGAAAACTGAGGTCATATTTCATCACCACCACTATAGTGAAAAGAGATAGGTAAAACTTATTGTTTCTACGTTTGAAGATTATGCTCTAACATGGTGGAATCATGTATTTTCGAAAAAGGAGTAGAAGCGAAAACCATGCAATACCATCATGGAAAGAAATCATGGAAAGGAGTAGAAGCATTTTGTTCATAAGACTTTCAACAAATTGCAAGCTTTGAAGCAAGCGAGCAAAAGTGGGAACAATTACTATGAGGAGATGTTGTTATTACTTGATGAGGCTAACATATTTGAGGATGAGGAAGCTACCATGGACCGATTCTACAACGGACTTAATGAGGAGATTTTTTATATGCTTGTGGATTGAGAAGAAATTCGACCTTGTGAGGATTTGGAAGAGATGGTGCACGTTGCCATCAAGATAGAAAAGCAACTCCAAAGAAGATCTTCAAGGTATACTAAATTCAAGCCCAATTCCAATGTCAATACATTAGTGGAAAAGGTTAATTTACCTATCCTGCATGAGCATTTTGACAAGGTAAATAGTAGTAAAGAAAAACTGGTTGATGTTGTACTTATGCATGATGAAGGCATTTTGCCTAGTAGGACATTAAGTAGCAAGAACTCACATGATTGTAATCTTAGTACTACTGTTGAACCTTTATTTCTAGAGAAGCATGTGACAGTAGTAATGGAGTAGAGAAAGTAGATGGTAATGAACTTGAAGCTAGCATACTTTGTGCTAACATTGCTAGTCCATTAAAGCCCAAAGTAACTTTTGATTCTATGGTTTTATCATTGCTTCAAAGAGAAGTAAAACTTGATGTACGTGAGTTGGAAAACTAAAGGCACAAGACCAAGGAAAAAGCTATAGAAATATATGAATGAGAAAAGCATGTGAATAATACTCGGACTATAGATAAAAATGAGAGAAAAGCAAAAAATGTAAGCTTGAAAATTTGTGAGGTTAACAAAAGATTTTGTTTTCTAATAGGTGAACTTCAACCAAGTTTGCATAGCTTTTCTTTTGAGTTTTTCCAGGATGTTAAAATGATTCCAAAGCAAAACTCAAAGGATGAATATTCTTTCCAAAATAAATGAAATCCAAGACATTGTCAACCTTTGACATCTCATGACTACAAGGTTGCTTTACAAGGAAGATCATCTAGGAGAAGTGTTAGGAAATTCACATCATTTTCTTCTTACAACTTCAAAACTGCTTTACAAGGTCTTGATTGGATTCGAGGACAAACCTTCAAAAGAAGAGAGGATGATGTGAACTGCCAAGACATCAAAATTATTAATTAAATTTTATTTAGTAATTTTGATGTAATTTTAGTGTCATTGACATTTAAGTTGGGAAATTTTTGTCTTTTTATGATGCATTAGGGTTTTTATTGGGAGGCTATTTAAGCCTTGCTATTAGGTTGTTTAATGAGTTTTACGATGAATTGAGTTTTAGCCTTTGTGTTTGCTTTCATAATTAGCCAGAGAGCATCTTGAATTTGCAATTCATTTCAGTTACATGCCAAGAACATTCAAATGAGATTGATCATCCTTCTTGTGGAGTGTTCAAATCTTGGGATAAAGAATTTGTTCTTTGTTTCAAGATATTGATCTTAAAACAATTTGTGTCTAACTCAATCCTTAGAGTTGAAATCATATTTGTTTGAGAGTTTTAATGCTTGAGAATTAGGGGTTCTCATTGCAAAGGATTTCTAATTTCAATTGTTAAGGTTTTCATATCACATACCCTAGCTTATCCGGAACTAATAACTACTTTAGAAGCTCTACAGACTGTCATATGCTAGATGCCACAAAAAACAGGAAGGAAGCTAATACTATCAATTTCTTGAATTATGAAAATTAACCCTTACAATGAAATAAGAGATAGAAAGGAAAGATAAAGGCAAAAGTAAATTAGAAGACAGTGCTACTAAAGAAGAAGGAAAACAGAGGAAGAAGGAAAGTAGGGTTACATTTCCCTCTTCGAAGAAAAGTATTAGACTTTTCAACGCTGATTCAGCCCTAGTTAAAGTGTCCAAACCGACCACTGAGCTTGCCGTAAAGAAGTATAAAATAGCCTAAGTTAAAGCCTTATGAGAACAAAAAAAAAAGAAAGGAAAAAAAATCCCAAAGACAAGGTAGATTTCAACACAATGAGGAGAATGTGAAAACCTACTTTAAAAAAGGTACAATCCAAATAACCGAATCTATAAGAAAAAGCTCAAAATCTCTAAGTACCGAGGAACCAAATTTTTATATTGATTTGGGTGAAATATCTCCTTTAGAAGAGGGCAGAATCTCAAGTCCAAAAATTACTTCAAGTATATAAGATCGAGAGATTACTAAAACTGGTAAAAACTCCATAGTGATATCACCAGTAACTATCATAAAGAAAAGCTTGGAAGCTCTATTTGATCTAGAAGAGGAAATAGAGAACCATATGTTAGACATATTTAAATAATAATACGTTTAATTTAAGTATGGCTATATATGTGGATTAATAATTTATCACATTGTGTTATTTTATTAGTTTGGGTCATATTATATCGTTTAATTAATTAAGATCCTAGATTCGTAATTGAGTATAGATTTAATGGGTAGAAGCCCATTCCTAGTTGTTGTCCCAGATGACAAGATCTTCACGTTAACAATCACAAATCACTCGGATATAACGGTTAAAAACAATTCAAGAGTTAGGGGAGGTAGTATGCTGAGGCTTGAAAATCCTTCTGTCGTTTACCAAATGGTAGCTCGATCGTGTAGACGAAGTGCCAAGAACTAAATGATAGTTCAATTATGTAAACGATTAGATGAAGCGCTAGACGATTGTGTAGACGATAGTTGACTGGAGCTAGACAATTGTGTAGACGATAGCTGAGGGGCTAAACAATTGTATAGAAGATTGGACGCTGAGCTAAACAATCAAGTACACGATGCGGTAGGAACTACACGATCGTGTAAACGATACTTTAGAAAATTCTAAACAATCGTAAAAATAAGAAGAAAAGACACAGGAGTTTAAATGGTTCGGCCAAAGGCTTACGTCCACTGTGGAAATTGGAAGGTTCTCTTTTATTACTCTTCAAAGTATTACAGAACGAACCAATACCTTGCTCTCTTGTTTTCTTATTCACTCTTACACTAATCTCACATTCATTTTCCTTTATATATGCATGCGATATAGTTAACGATGAAGCTCTGGTGGTTACAACACATAATAAAAATATGTCGACAACGGTTCAACTACCAGTTGTGATGTCCTTCTTGATTTCGAGTCTTTCTATAACAATCTCCACCTTTGTAAGCATCCAAAGTACCTTCCCTCTTTGCTTCATTGAGCTGACTTGAGCTAACCTTTTTTAGGTAATTCGAACTCGAGAAGGTCCAAGCATCTACCAAGCTTGTTTAATGGAACAGTTTTGGTTAGCATATCAGCTGCATTATCAGAGGTATGAAACTTCACTACCTCGACTTCCTCTTTCTCAATCTCTAGTCTGATGAAATGATATTTAATATCAATATGCTTTGTTCTGCTATGAACGTGTTGGTTCTTAAATAGGTATATTGTGCTCTAATTATCATAATAGATTCTGACTTTTGTTTTTGTTATGCCGAAATCGTTTAATAAACCTTTCAGCCACAAACCTTCCTTCACAACTTCAGACAATGCGATGAACTCAGCCTCTGTTATGGAAAGAGCCACAATAGGCTGCAAAGTAGCTTTCCAACTGATCAAATTGTTCCCCCATAGGAAAACATAGCCTAATAGGGAACGTCTTCTATCCAAATCTCCTGCATAATATGCATCTACATAACCATAAACTTCATCATTGGATGGCTCATTCTATCTATATAAGACTCTTGCCTCCTTGGATGAACATAGATACCTTAGTTTCCACTTGACTGTCTCCCAATGTCTTCTACCAAGATTTTCCATGTACCTACTGACCATACTTGTTGCATAGGACATGTCTGGTCTTGTAGAAGTCATAAGGTACATTAGTGACCCACTACTTTGGAATAGGGGACAACCTTCATATGATTCAAATGTTCTTCAACTTTGCTCTTTGGACTATTTGAAGTGAGGTGTAAGAGGAGTGCCAACTAGCTTAGCACTTTTCATTTTGAACCTCTACAGTATCTTTGAACAATATTCAGACTGACTAACAAGCAAACTACCCTATTTTCTGTCTCTATCAATCTCAATGCCTAGGATCCTTCTTGACTCCCCTAGGTCTTTCATATCAAACTCTCTTTTAAGAAGCGTTTTCACTTGCCTCAATTCTTCTTTGGATCTCCTGGCCAGCAGCATGTCATTTACGTAGAGAAGTAGATAGACCGGTTCCTTGAAGCTACTAGAGTTTGTGTAGACACACCAATCATATGAGCTCCTCTTGAACCCCATCTTGAAGATCACTTCATCAAACCTCTCATACCAACATCTCGGTGACTGTTTGAGGCCATATATATATTTATTCAGCAAGCACACTAGGTCTTCTTCTCCCTTTTTAACATAGCCTTGAGGTTACCTCATGTAAATTGTCTCATTCAACAACCCATGTAGAAGGTTGTCTTTACATCCAATTGGTCAAGCTCCAAATCCTTTTGCACAACTAAGGAAAGAAGTAGCCTGATTGAAGTACGCTTTACAACTGGAGAAAATACCTCATTGTAGTCAATACCTTCCTTTTGAGTGAACCCCTTAGCAACAAGCCTAGCCTTGAACCTAGACTTTTCCACATCTGGAATCTCTACTTTAAATTTGTAAATCCATTTGCATGAGATAGGTTTGTACCCTTTTGGCAAAGGTACTAGTCTCCAAGTGTCATTTTGGTTGAGGGACTTCATTTCATCATTCATTGCCTCAATCCATTGCCTAGCATTCGGCTGTTTGTTGCTTTTTCAAAGCTGGTAGATTCATTATTACTCAAAGAAATGACAGCACTCAATGCTACATTAGCAAAATCAGACTCTTGATATCTTGCTGGTGGTACAATAGTTCTTCTAGGTTTGTCTCTTGCCAATGAATAGTTTCTATGCTGATTGCCCACAAAATCCGCAGTCAGTATGCTTCATTAAAAACAGCCCATTTTCCAATACATATAATCCCGGATGGAGGAACCATCCAAATTTTTCTTGGGTAGGAGGAAACCAACAAGAGCACTACCCAGAGGCGAACCAACAGCAAAGGCAAGAACCGCCGCCTACATTCCAACCAACGCATCAACCACACCAACATTCCTTTAATAGAAAAGGTTAGGTGTCAATTTCAGGAGAACCTATTAAAGGAGAACATCACCCAGAATGATGCGTTGCTGAAAATCCAGGCGTCATCTATCAGAAACCTGGAGATATAGGTAGGGCAGATAGCGAACAAGTTGAAGAATAGGCAGCCTGGAGTTTTGCCTAGCAACACTGAAACTCTTGGGAACAACAATGGAAAGAAGCAATGTTATGTAGTGACATTGCAAAATGGCAAAGCTCTTGAAGAAAGAAGAATGAATCCAAGAAACAACAATCCTTCAAAAGAACACAACACACGTTCAATGGCATTAGAAGATCAAGAAGAAAGAATGCCTGAAACAACAAGCCATTCAGAGCCAAGCACGTCTAACGTGGGAAAACCTGCGGTGCCGCTGAACACACCATTCCCTAGACGCTTGATGAAGAGGAATGATGAACAACAATTTAAGCATTTTCTTGAACTCCTGAGGTAGTTGCATATCAATATTCCACTTGTAGAAGCTTTGAAGCAAATGCCAAAATATGTCAAATTTCTTATGGATATTTTGATGAAGAAAAGGAGAGTCAACAAGACGAAGGTAATTGTGCTAACGCAGGAGTGCAATGCGTTAGTAAGCAACAATCTACCCAAGAACATAAGGACCCTGAGAGCTTTACAGTTCTGTGCTCGATAGGAGGGTTGGATGTGGGACATGCGTTATGCAATTTGGGAGCAAGCATTAATCTCATGCCACTCTCAATCTTTAAGAAATTGGGAATTGGTGAAGCACAACCCATTTCTGTTACTCTTCAACTCGCGGACAGAACAATCAAGTACCCTGAAGGAAAGATTGAAGACGTTCTGGTAAAAGTTGACAACTTCATATTTCGAGTAGATTTTATCGTCTTAGACTATGAAGCGGATAGGAATGTACCAATTATCCTTGGACGCCTCTTTCTAGCCACTGGGAAAGTTTTAATAGACGTGCATAAGGGAGAATTGACTATGCGCGTAGACAATCAAGAGGTAAATTTTAATGTGTTAAAAGCATTAAAGTTCCCGGACAGTGAAGAATGTCAATTAAACAATATAGAGTTGCCTGAAGAAGAAGTGACCAAGTGTGCGAGGTTCTCGTTTGAGAAAAGCATGAAAGAACCTGAGCCGCCAAGTCTGAATGAGTGGCGGACAAAACCAACGTGTCCATCACTAAAGGAACCACCAGAACTTGAGTTGAAACTGTTACCTAATCACCTGAAATATGCCTTCCTTGGAACAAACAAAACTTTACCTGTAATTATTTTCGTGAATCTTACTGAGCCTAACGGACATTCTCTTTTGCAAATGCTGCAAAAGCACATGCGTGCAATAGGTTGGATGCTAGCAGATATCTGTGGCATCAGCCCATCTTATTGCATGCATAAAATCAAGCTCGAAGAAGGGAAGTCGGATCGATTGAGCCTCAAAGAAGGCTGAACCCATAATGAAGGAAGTGGTCAAGAAAGAAATCTTAAAATGGTTGGATGTAGGAGTGATCTATCCTATATCCGATAGCAGCTGGGTAAGCCCAATCCAAAGTGTTCCCAAGAAAGAGGGAACAACTGTGATAGTCAATAGCAATAATGAACTCATTCCTTCAAGAACTGTCACAGGCTGGCGCATCTGTATGGACTATAGGAAACTCAATGTGGCAACTAAGAAAGACCACTTCCCCTTTCTTTTCATTGACCAAATGCTTGACAGACTTACTGGCAAAGAATTTTATTGTTTCCTTGATGGATACTCTGGTTATAACCAGATTTTGATTGACCCAGAAGATCAGGAAAAGACAACATTTACCTGTCCCTTTGAAACTTTCACGTTTAGACGCATGCCCTTTGGGCTATGCAACGCACCTAGAATATTCCAAAGGTGTATGATGGCAATTTTCTTTGACTTCTTGGAGAAGACCATTGAAGTCTTCATGGACGATTTCTCAGTCTTTGGAGACTCATGCCAATCATGCTTAGATAATTTGGAGGTCGTCCTCGCTCGATGCGAGGAAACAAACCTTGTGCTGAATTAGGAAAAATGTCACTTCATGGTGACTAAAGGAATTGTCTTAGGCCACAAAGTATCTAAAGTTGGGTTGCAAGTTGATGAAGCCAAGATAGATGTCATAGCTAAACCACCACTACCACCATCTAATGTTAAAGCTCTACGAAGTTTTCTAGGATATGTTGGCTTCTATCGAAGGTTCGTTAGAGGATTTTCTCAAATTGCACAACCTTTGAGCGGATTACTAGAAGCAAACCGGCCCTATGATTTCAATGACGACTGCTGTGACGCGTTTGAAACATTGAAATATGCGTTGACTACAGCTCCGGTACAAATAGCACCGAATTGGACGCAACGTTTTATTCTCATGTACGACGCGAGTGATGTTGCAGTAGGCACCATGCTGGGGCAGAAGAAAGGAAATTTGATACATCCCATCTCTTATGCGTCCAAGACACTAAATGACTCTCAGGAACACTACACAACCAAGGAAAAAGAAATGTTGGTTGTAGTGTTTAGCATCGAGAAGTTTAGATCTTATTTACTTGGTGCGTCAGCCACCATCTATATAGATCACTCAGCCATAAAGTTCCTGATGAGTAAAAAGGACGCGAAACCAAGATTAATAAGATGGGTGCTGCTATTACAGGAATTTGACATTGATATTCAGGACAGAAAGGGAACTGAGAATCAGGTGGCTGACCACCTGTTCAGGTTAAAAAATCAGGAAATGCAAGATCAAGAAAGTGAAATCAAAGATTCATTTCCTGATAAAAGCCTGTTCAGAGTTGAAAGCAGGGAACCTTGGTACGCGGACATAGTTAATTACTTAACTACCAAGCAATTCCCTGGGAACTTCAACTCTCAGCAAAAGAAACGGTTAGTACATGATGCGTTATTTTATTAAGTGTGGAATATAGATGATATGCGTTGATGGAATTACGTTGTGCACTCAAGTTTCCCCAGCGGAATTCAAGTGTAAATTCCTCTGAGTTTCCTGGTAAGTCCAGGGTCGATCACAGGGACTTGTGAAAATAGTTTACGTTGATAATTTTCTTATGAAAACTTTGCGGTAACCGATAAAATAAATAAGGTGGTTGGTTTTTTGGTTACGTTGATTGAAAATAAATGAAATAAAAGCGGCAAATTTGAGAAACGAAAGTTGCGTTGATAGATGCAATGAGTATGCGATGAACGGGTTGAGAAGATCTTTAGCTAGCGTTACTTGGGAATGCGTTAGACTATGCGATCATGTTACTACCATGCACAGCAAGTCATTTTCCAATGTAAATGTGATGCTCCTAAATCTAGGACGCAAGTGTTGCATGCAAAATGTCCATAGAGCTTATTCCTAAGTCTCTACTCTTGTCCTATGCATTGATGCAAAATGCATGAAAGAAAGGTGACCGCATACAATCATATCTTATTGCTAAGATGCATGCGATGCGTTGATAACAAATAATGCTCATCCCTAAGCGCATATCTCCCGTTTATGCGTTCTAATTTGGTTTTTCCAAACCTAGATTCTAACCTGATCTTCTCAAGTCTAGATCCTGTCCTTAGACTACCCTCCGAGTATCTCTAATAGACGAATAAAGCATACATAAACAAGATAACCACAAAGAATGAAGATTCCCTCGTTGTGCTAGATAAATTCTTATCACCCCATTCAACTAATTTAGCTACTCATGCGTGAATCACAGAGAGTGAACAGATATAGAGAAAGAAATTCCATTCTTATAAATAAGTTAAGTACAAAATGCTAATGGAAGTTAAGGTAGAGAGCCTGGTAGCAATTCCTTGCTGCTTTTTACACTGGGATATCTATTCTGAACTAAAGATATTCCTGCTTCCGCAGGAGTCGGCCCTCTCTCTGTCTTGGAGCTTCCGATGCTTTCTCAAGCTCGCCGGAACGATCTACCAGCACACCTTCTTCCTCGCGTCCACCTTAAAATGAAAGAAAACTATGGACAGAGACGCGAACTTATAAAATAATGAAAATAATCTATTGCTTAACCCCTCCTCTGAAGAATGCACTTGATATTTATAGGGCATCAAATGTGAAAGGTGGCTTCTCTCTCCTAGTTGTACAGATGAGACGGCTTTAATTCCTGATTAATGCGCCGGATAATTGTCACCGATAAAGCGGAGTACTGGGACCGGTTATCGGCTGTCAACTTAATTAGATCCAACTGCCGTCAGCTTTCTTGCCCATCGATCTTAATTGTCCTTTCCGGATGCGCCCACCATTGTTGCGGTGATTCTTCTTGATGAATGTTTGCAACACAATCAACGCAAAGTCTTGCGGTGAAGTTACACTCGACCAATGTAATCCCTATGATTGCATTCTTTGTCATTGGCGTAAAGTATAATTCTGCACAAAAATAAAGACCAACTGCTCTAATGCGTTGACGCAGACCGCAATATTAATAGAATACTAGGACACAATTTAACATATTCAGCAACGTAATCAACATTGTTTAAGGTCTAGCACTATATAACGTCATTCTTCCCGTTATCAGACATGACAGCAAATTTTATTTTGGATGAACCGTTTCTCTATAAACAAAGCCCGATTCATAAGCTCGATGCATTCCGGAGGAAGATACACAACGCCATCGTACTGAGTGTCATACTTCCTACGAGGACTTTGTGGGCAAAAACTACTGCAAAGATCCTTCAAACCGGATACTTCTGGCCCACCCTCTTAAAGACGCAAGGGAGTTTCATAAATGTGACCCCTGCCAACGCACCAGATGTATCATTAAGACGCAATGCCTTAACAATATTCTTGAAGTTGAAATTTGATGTTTGGGCATTGATTTTGGACCTTTCCCATCCCGCCAACCATATATCCTCTGCAGTAGACTATGTATCAAAGTGGGTAGAGCACATAAGCTGTGCCAGAAATGATGCGTCCACTGTTTCTAAGTTTCTTACCAGGAACATCTTCACACGCTTTGGAACGCCAAGAGCCCTGATAAGTGACGAAGGTACGCATTTCATTAATCGCATCATTTCTAAATTACTTGCCAAATATAATGTTAGGCACAAGATCGCTACCGCCTACCACCCATAAACGAACGGTCAAGCTGAGGTATCCAATCGGGAAATAAAATCTATCCTGGAGAAAGTTGTCAACGCATCACGGAAAGACTGGGCACAGAGACTGGATGAAGCACTCTGGACCTACAGGACTACCTACAAGACCCCCATAGGTATGTCTCCATACTCTTTAGTATTTGGAAAAGCTTGTCACTTACCCCTAGAGTTGGAGCACAAAGATTTCTGGGCAGTAAAGAAGCTAAATTTAAACTTGGACGCCGCGGGCGATCAACGCAAACTTCAGCTCAATGAGCTTGAGGAGTGACGATTGAACGCATACGAGAACAACAAGCTCTACAAGGAGAAGATAAAACGTTGGCACGACCAACGCATTAGTAAGAAAGAGTTTGTTATTGGCCAAAAAGTTTTATTGTTCAATTCACGATTGTGTTTATTCCCAGGAAAGTTAAAGTCAAGGTGGTCAAGACCATTCATCATTAAAATAGTCTTTCCCCACGGAGCAGTAGAATTAACACAGGAGGATGACACCAATGCGTTCAAAGTAAATGGCCAAAGAGTGAAGCCATACTTTAAAGATGGCATAAAACGTCAAAATTCATCTCTCATACTACGTGAAGCCAACTGAGGCTCGCGTCGAAGCATCCCTACGTTCGCACCGACACAAATTCCAGGGACGCTTTCTCTTTCCTTATTCTTTTTGCATTATGTATTTTATCAATGCGTTTGAGTTTACTTTGTTTGTTTGTCTGTGTTTTAAGTTGTGTATAATCGGGATGGGAATAAACGGCCACGTTAGACTTAATTCTAATGCATGGCCCAAGTCGAAAGGACGAATCTCAAAAATGCAAAACACTCGAGTGCTTGGAAGCCCAATGCACGTCCTTTCAACTCGCATTAAATGTGGACGTCAGGCGGCCACTCTCTCTCCCCAGGCTTATAAAAATCGATACCCTTCATTTTCTTCTTCTTCATTGCCCTCGAGCTCTCTGTGAAAGAAAAAAAAAAAGAAAAACCCTAGCGACTTTCGTTTCCCTCACCATTGTTCGCTCAAGCATTTCGCTGGCCACTCTTCAACCACGATGTCGTCAGCATCTGATAGTCAGAATCAATCAATGAGCTTTGGAGACATCTCGTCGGTAAGCTCTTTCTCCTCCTCGTCTGTTTCAACATCACCTCCCCCAAGCCCTCGACAGACCTCAAAAACCTCTGTCCTAACCAAACCTCTACACGGCAGAGCATCCTCCACTTCCCAGCAACCGTCTCTGTCGAAGCCCACCAAAGCCATTACAACCCTTCCTTCTAAGACCACCCAACAACCCAAAACCACCCCTAAACCAAAACCTAAAACCCCTTCAAAACCAAGGCAGCATCCTTCGTCATCCACGGCTGCCAAGAATCCATGTACCAAGTTTGCCCCACCACCATTCATTCCAAACATCACTCCGGTGGGTGCGACACATGACCTCATCGCCAACCGTGCGCCCACCTCCTTTACTATCAATCCAACCCTTGGCCACCATCTACCCAGTTGAAGCAGATGCGTCCAGCCAACCGCCACATTCATCTATCATCATCTCATCCCTTGGGTCGTCACATACCCCATCAAGCACCCACCACTTACTCCACCTAGTCCCAGCTCTAACAATCCTGCGTCAGAGCATAACCTTGAAGAATTAGTGGAATTGGCTCGAAGGGACGAGCAAGAAGTGTTTGAAGCTATCATGGCAAGTCTGAATCAAGGCCAAGAAGAAGAGCAAGTGATGCATTCTGATCCACCTAATGCATCACTTGAATTGGAAGAAGCGGAGCGCTACGCAATGATGCTCGAAGCAGAGTTAGAAGAAGAAGATGAAGAAATGGGATTTGGCCCAGACGCATCGCAATCACGTCAAACTGACGTGAATGAAGGGCCCTCAAAAGCAAAGAGAGTAACAAGAAAGAGAAAATTAATCTTGGAGGAAGAAGATGAGCAATCAGCATCCGGTCCTGAGGATGCAACGCGTGGGAGCTGTCAAGGCACAACACGTTTAGAGAAGAATTGAAAGTTATAGCCCGAAGGCAAAGGAGGCGTCAGCTCTCCAAAGGAATTGGGAAAATGACATAGAGATGCGTTGGGAAGCCAAGGAACATGCGATGGGCAGCGCAGGTAACCGCGCTTACCAAAAAGACCATGGGAAGAAAGCGCCGTTCAATGATATCTTGTTAGAAGATTCTTCCCGGAACGCCACCCATTGCCTAAGCAAATAATGGAAACCATGACCCGCTAATGGGTTGGGTTCACTATGCGTGCACCAAGATTTGGCCCCTTGTCGCCATTTACTAGTGAGGTTCACATGGGAGAAGAGATACAGCATTTGTATGGGTATTTGGGTGCGCTTCGCATCCGATTAGTCAATGAAGTGGTGTTCAATCGGAACTGGACCGCAGAAGGGGTACCGCATCTGGAAACAACAACGTCGAGCTTAACTAAGATGCGTAAAATGGTTAGCCAGCCTGGAAGCAAATCGGAACTCGTCTAAATGGAGCAAAGATGCATAGCTCCGGAACCTAAACCAGAACAATCCTATGGTATTATATTT
>NC_052357.1:8817950-8958769 GCF_009727055.1 Benincasa hispida
CCTCAACGCAGCACTAACCAATGAAAAGAGTCTCGAAAAACTTTCCATCCATTAATCAGCTCCAGACCATTGCGCTGCACTCCACTGACAGCGTCTTCAACAAAACAGGGTTCTAAGAGATTACTTAAGGCAGCAAACAAGAAGGATGCAAGACCAATTTGTTTATACAACGCAGTACATTAATCAGGTCTTGGTCGGAATGTTTGCCCTGCCTCCCCTACCTGCTCATCTTAGAAACCCTTTGCACTTTATGGATGAAGACCCTACAGAAGAATGCAGGGATGACGCACTAGCACAATAAAGTTTTGGGGTGTTGGTTATTTTGTATTTTGATTTAATTGATGATCTTTTGTATTTGTTTGATTTGTTTGTTTATTTCATGTTATCCTATGAAAATGAATGCAAAATTTCTATCATTTTTTTTCTTGTGTTTGACCTTAGCATACTTTTCTTTGTTCTTTAGCTATTTTCTAGTCTTGTGCTTTACCTTACCTCAATGATATCAACAATATGAAATCTATAAGTATAGAGTAGGCGTTAGGAAAATCAACAAAGCCTGAACTTTTCTAAAAAGACTACATGTTTTTTTTCTAATGCATACAAGCTTTAATTCAAAACTCATTTCGGAATTCTCAAAGCCTTTTCGAAATTTTGTTTCTCTTTTAGCAATGAGTATTTAGCTCATCTCCAAATTTGGGGATGAGGGAAATTCGAGTTTAGACGCATTATCTGAATACATCAAAAAGAAAGGGAATAAAATAGAAAAATGTTAAACGCAACTCCTCTGTCATTACTTCAAAAGAAAAACTTCAAAGTAGCATGAGTTAAAAAGTTGGAACAGGCACTTAGCCGTAGTTGGATGCTTGCATGACACCCGTGGGGGTAAGCCAAAACAAAGTTAAGTCTCCTAGACCAATGCGTCCCATAAAACTCTTCTATCTAGTCTAAAGAAGTTGTGTCTTGAAACGCATAAATATTAGATATGATTTTAGTTGTGAAGGGTTCTCACCTGTAGTTGGATGCTCGCATGACACCCGTGGGGGTAAGCTAAAACGAAAGTAGAATACCTGGAACAACGCATGGGTAATTGAAAATTCATATTTTTTTTTTTATCCGGCATCTATCTTAAAAAGAGCATCTAACGCATTGCTGGTTTAGAAAAAACGGGAATGTTTTGAGAAACAAAACGAGTTGTTGATAAAAGGTTTGATGCACCTGAAACTAAACATTATTCCTTTTAGAAAAGAGTCAATCTGCGTTACATTTTCCAAACTCTTGTCTCGAGCTTATAATTGAATATTATGAGAGGCGAATTCTGCACACTAAAGACAAGGGAGATAACTTGTAGAAATACAAGTTATTTTGGCTCTTAAGTTGGAACAACTAAGGTTTTTAATGATAAAATCTCCTCATTTTTAGAAGAAACGCATGGAATTACTCAAACATTAGCAAACTCATGCAAAAGAATGTTTATTACTAAATACTGCGGCACTAATGCGTTATATTGCAGGATTTCAACAAGAAGCTAACGCATGATTAAGAAGTGTCGCAAGAAAAGTTCTAACGCATGGGCCATGCGTCGGAGGGATTCAACGCAAAGAAGATTCATTGATTCAGGCTGTTTGTGTTAAATCACCACTTGCAAGTATGAGCACCTGTAGCAGGCGGCATCTGAAAAGCTTCCGAGTNAGTATGAGCACCTGTAGCAGGCGGCATCTGAAAAGCTTCCGAGTGTCAAGCGGCTGACCAGACATGGACTTTAATGTTGCCCATCACCAAGCTGGAGATGACCAACGTCTATAAATAGATGAAATCCCTCCAGAGTTCGAAGATCAGAAATTTTCAAGTTCTCACTCTTAGTATTAGCGTAGTCGTAGTTTAGATCTTTAGAAGTTGTGCTGTGGTGCCAAGAAGAGCAGAATGGAAGAGAACCACTATCACCGCCGGTCAAGGAGCAGAGGAAGCCGAGCTTAAGAAAGAGACTTCGTCCAATTCTTATACAAGTGATTGTACACAACTAGAATTGAGCCAAAGAGATACAAGAGATTGTACTCTTCGGCTTGACTCAGTTCCTTTCATCTCATTTATCACTTTAGTACTTTCATCTGATTAAATATTGCTTTTGTAAAGACAATCTGCTTTTTTATAAATTCATATATTTGATTCATCACACTTTGCCATTGTTTATTTCTTGTTTATGTTGAATGCATCTATACTTTATGCAAAACTTCATTTCAAACGCCTAAGCCAACTTGATCAATTGGTAAAAGCATCCTTAGGTTAGACTATTCGAAAGAGTAAATAAGCCAGCATCAAGTAGAACGCCTAGTACATCTAAAGATAGACTTACTGGTGTTTATTGCATTCTGTGTTTGACACATACATCCTAGAGATAGGTTTTGTATGTTATTCACATTGAGAAGTGTTGAATAAAGTCTAACGCATAAACAAAGATAAAAAAATCATCCACATCACATTCTGGTTCGTGTACATTCATCTTAGATCGACGCATACCACGTATATTAAAATCCATTTTCACATGATCCATCACTCACTACTCAACTCTTTTGTATCTTCTGGCACAAGCACAGCACCTTAGTGTAAAAAACACATTTCTTCATACATTTAGGAAATCCCTACAATAGCTACAACGCAAGGTCTACGTTAGCTTAACCTGAATCCCTGAGTTCAACCCTAGACTTACCAGAAACCTAAATTGGATTTATACTTGGGTCTGATTTAGGAAAACTTGAATGTCAATAGAAGGAGTGTCATGTGTTCTGTTGCACATTTCTAACGCACCAACGCGTTACAAATACATAAACACATCAAAACATCAACGCATCATTCATACTTAGAACTTATTCTTCTAATTTATTTTATACAATACACTCCTAGCTCGAATCACGATAGCAATAAACAAAGATTCTGGTAGAGAATTTAATAGTATGAATGCCTCATTCTCTTCCCCCAATATTATCTCCGATTGATCTGAACTCAGAAGACGGTCTCTTGAACTCATTAAGATTATCCGTGAGGAACTTTGTTGCATCCATCTTGTAGGTGAAGAATCTTTCCCTCAAGAAAGCTTTATTGGACAAGTCTTTGTTGAGATATATCTCACTCAATTTATTCCACATGGCATAGGCAGTAGGCTGGTCTACAATCTGCCTCAAAACACTATCTATGACATTTAGAACAATGGTCACCCATATGCATTTACCTCAATAGTCTCTTTGTCTACCTCAGAGAGTGTTTCAGGGTACTTTGTAGGGTCCGCAATGGCCAAGAGAGCCTTCTGCTACCCCAAGACTACTTTAATCTTTGCTTTCCATAGTTCAAAATCTGTCTTACCATCGAACTTCTCAATCTCATATCTGGTAGTTGACATTCTTAGTCTTCAAGATTGATTATTCTGAATCAAGAATTCAAATCTTGGAGTTGTCTTGAACTGTTCACTGAGCTCTGATACCACTTGTTGTCCCAAATGACAAAATCTTCATGTTAACAATCACAAATCACTCAAATATAACAGTCAGAAACAATTCAAGAGTCAGATGAGGTAGTATGTTGAGGCTTGAAAATCCTTCTGTCGTTTACCAATGATAGTTCAATTATGTAAACAATTGGATGAAGCGTTAGACGATCATGTAGATGACAGTTGACTGGAACTAGACGATCATGTAGAAGACAACTGAGGAGCTAAACGATCATATAGACGATTGGACGCGGAGCTAAACGATCGAGTACACGATGCGATAGGAACTACATGATCGTGTGAACGATACTTTAGCAAATTCTAAACGATCGTAGAGATAAGAAGAAAAGACACAGGAGTTTAAATGATTCGGCCAAAGGCCTACGTCCACTGTGTAAATTGGGAGGTTCTCTTTTATTACTCTTCAAAGTATTACAGAATGAACGAATGCCTTGCTCTCTCTTTTTTTATTCACTCTTACATTAATCTCACATTCTTTTTCCTTTATATATGTAGCCGATATAGTTAACGATGAAGCTCTAGTTGTTACAACACATAACAAAAAGATGTCGACAATAATTCAACTACCAATTGTGATGTTCTTCTTGATTTCGAGTCTTTCTGTAATACTAGTTAATTAGGGTTTAATGGGAACCCTAATTGAACTAGTGTATAAAGAGATCTTTAGGCATTCAAAGTTTTAGTTGAGGGAGACAATAGCTTGCTTATAATTTTTATCAATTTTGCAATGGAATCTGGTATGTTATTCTTGACAATTTAGCATAAATGATACTAGGATTATATCTATTCATTAACAAGTGGTATCAGAGAATGATTTTCATATTGGATTGTTGGTTTATATTTGTTTTTCATTGGAATTGTGATTTAATTTTAGTTTTGGTAAAGTATTTAAAGTTTTTTTTGAAAAAAAAAACTGACGAAAGGTTTGAGATCTCTACAGACAATTTTTTCCCTCTTCTTTTCGATAATATGTGTTCTTGCAATTCTTGTTCTTGTCGGTGTAATTTGGTATACCCATCACCGAATATGTATAATGTGCCAACTGTGGATTAAAAAGGGTTTTGTTTTTGGTTGATTATATTGATTGAATCGGTGGTTTCTTAAAGTTTAAAGAAAGGGAAAAAAAGATTGATTGAAAGTCTTATAGTTATCCAGAATTAATCAATCAAAATTAATGAATTTTAATTTGGGAATTATTCAAACTGACGGCAATTCCTGTTTAATTAGGAATTGGTTGATAATTTAGTGAATTTAAAATCAAGATTTTTACTTGATTATTTTGTAATTTAAATCTCAATTTTTATTGATATAATGTTGTGAATTCGGTTTTAAATTTGATTAAATTTTTACGGATGTTGCTTGTTTGATCTTGTCGGTGGTTAGTTCATGATCTTGATAGTTGATAATTGAGTAAACTTAAATCTAATTTTTAAAATTAAGTTTGTAAATTTGAATCTAAAGTTTGATTAATGAGATTCAAGTTTAAATTAAATAAATGACGTTGTGAATCTGGTTTATTTTTTATTAATCATTTGTAGATTTAAGTTAAATTTGATTAATCATGTTGTGGATTCAAGATTAATTGATAATATGGTAAATTTATATTTAAATTTGATTGATATTTTGGTGAATTTAAATTTAAATTTGTTTCCATTATTTTTGTACAATAATATTGTTATATAATTGTGTCTAGTATTTTAGATTGGATTGGTCAAAATAATATGTTATCAAAGTAGCCTCTGTTATCTAGATTAATTTAATAATAAAAAAAATAAGATGTGCATATTCATGAATTTATGCTGATAATTATCGGCCCAAAAAAAGATAATTATTTGGCTAAATTGTGGGTATGGATGTGGTATTGAGTAGGTGACAATTAGAAGGATTGCTCATATGAAAAATAGTCCGTCCAAAGAAAGACTATTTTTTAACAGAGTTTATTGTTAGTATTTTGATTACTGCATTGAGAGTATCCTTTATAGTTGGTGTTTTGGCCCAAAGGCTGAACATCAATATTGTGCTAGGTATCTTGTTAAAGGGATCACCATATATGTGAAATTATTTTGTTATATTTTAATTATGAGTATATATTTTGTTGTTTATGGTTTTTGTTGGTCTTACTCAAATATCTGGAAATTTGAGTTCAATCCTTAAGTTGAATGGATCGAACTTCAAGATTTGGAAGAAAATCCTAGAGATACTTCTTGGTTGTATGGATTTAGACCTTGCATTAAGGACCGATAAACCTACTTCTACTGAGAAATAGCCAAATACAGCTAATATTGAGAAGTAGGAACGGTCAAATCGCATGTGTCTGATGATCATTAGGCACTCCATTTCAAAGTCTTTTCGAGGTTCTATCACAGAAAGTGAAAATGGCAATAAGTTCCTTATTCAAATTAAGAAATATTTTGCTAAAAATGAAAAAGGAGAAGCAATTAGTCTTTTGACTTCTTTAACTTCTATGAGGTATAAAGGCAATGGAAACATAAGGTACTACATTATGGAAATGTCCAATCTTGCAGGTTAATTAAAGACACTTGATATCGAGATAAATGAAAATTTACTCGTGCATCTAGTACTTATCTCTCTTCCTGCACAATTTACTCAGTTTAAGATAAGCTATAGTACTCAGAAGGATAAATAGAGTATTAATGAACTTATCTTACAATGTGTGTAAGAAGAAGATAGGATTAAGAGAGAAATACAGAAAGTGCTCATTTGGCAACTGACTCTTGTGATAAAAGGAAAAAGAAATTTGTGGATGTTGCAGAAGGGACATCTCAGCAGAATAAAAACAAGAAACATGCTAATGAAAATCTTTGTTTTTTTTTGCAAAAAGGAAGGACACTTCAAGAAAGATTGTCCCAAGTATGCCAACTAGTGTGTAAAGAAGGGTAAACTTCTTACTTTGGTTTGTTCTAAAGTTAATATAGCTTCTGTACCTACATATATTTGGTGGGTAGATTTTGTGCTACTACTCACATAAGTATATTAATACAGGGTTGCTTGTGGAGCCGGCCGCCAAGTGATGTTGAAAGATTCATCTATGTGGGCGATGGCAAAGCAGTTCCAGTTGAAGCTATTGGAAATTTTAGATTACTTTTAAAAATTGGTTGCTATTTGGATCTAAATGAGACTTTTGTTGTACCGTCATTTAGACGAAATTTTGTTTGTATTTTCAGTTTGGACAAATTTGGTTTTTCATGTTCTTTTGGAAACAATAAAGTTAGTCTTTTCAAGATTCCAAACTTATTAGTAACGATTCTTTAATTGATAATCTATATATGTTTGATTCTTTTGCTTCATTTAACAAGAACCTGTTATCTAATTCATGTGGTACAAAGCGTAAATTAAATGAGAATTCTGCTATGTTATGAAGCGTTTAGGTCACATCTCTAAATAGAGAGAGACTTATGTCATATGGAATTCTCGATTCCCTTGATTTAAGTAACTTTGACATTTGTGTGGAATGTATTAAGGGAAAACAGACAAACATAAGAAAATTAGGTGTCAATAGATGCTCAGACGTCTTAGAACTAATACATACTGACATTTGTGGCCCATTCCCTATGGCTTCTTAGAATTGACAATAATATTTTGTTACGTTCATAAATGACTATTTAAGGTATGGGAACCTATATTTAGTTCATGAGATGTCTCAACCTTTGGATGTTTTCAAGTCTTTCAAAGTTAAAGTTGAACTTCAACTTGGAAAGAAAATTAAGGCTGTCAAATCTTATCGTGGTGGTGAATACTACGAGAGATACGATGGATCAGGTGAACAATGTCCAAGGTCCTTTGCCAAATATCTAGAGGAATGTGGAATCGTCCCACAATACACTATATCGGGCAAACCCAGCATGAATGGTGTAGCGGAAAGGCGAAATAAATACTTAAGAATATGGTAAGAAGTATGATTAGTCATTCTTTTCTACCAGAATTCATATGAGGTGAGGCACTAAAGATTGCAACATATATCCTTTATAGGGTATCTAGTGAAGGAGTTATATAATATGCAACGGAAGAATTCAGAATCAATAAGTACTCTAACTACACTTAATTGAGTTTTAAACATGCTACTCATTGGAAGTTCACAAGAGGGTTTGAGCTACACTTTACCTTTGAAGAAAACTCCACGAATTCAGCAAGTAATCTGGAAATTTGAGCTTGAATCTTCAAGTAGACTGCCACCAATATCTTCTCTACTAATCTCAATGAGGATTGTGTGGTGGAAGCACACAAATTGAGCTGAATTTGGATGAATTTGAGAGAGGGAAGAGGGTTTTTACTTCAGCAGAGGTCTGGTTCAAAACACAGCATGCATGGCTTAGTTCTCAGTCTTAAGCTTCAATTTATAAGCTAAAATGATGCATGGATATAGTGTTTGTGAAGGAACTCTTGACGAAGAGCATCCATGAGCACGTTCGGATCTTTCCGATTTCATCATGATCGAAATACAACACATATATTCTAACAGAAAGTTAAACAAATTAACACTAATTAATGGCATGCTTCGAACAATAAAAATACAAGGGAAAGAGTTTTCATACCAGTTGAAGACCCTCTTCAAACGTCAAACTCAGAAGTAGTGGAAGAACCTCTATGCAAACTCTATCATCCAGCAAATCAGTCGGCTGCGGTAGAACGATCGTCTACACCAACAGCAGCAACACGATCAGCCACGAACAAGAAAGTAGTGAGGACGACACCACCAATTGAAGCCCTTGGTATTCTCGTAGTGAGAATCCAAAATGTGGTCTTTGGTGAATTTTGTAGAGGTCGAAGAAAAGACAAATCGTGTAAACGATAAACAAGTGGGAGAGAAAGAGCTATCGCATAGCAAGTGTGCTTATCGTTTAGAAGAAGCTACACGATCGTGTAGGTTTTACTAAGCGATCGTTTAATAGATGGTATACGATCGTTTAGAAAACGCAGCAGACTATGCAATCGTTTAGGAAAGTTAAGAGATCGTTTAGGGATAGGCATGCGATCATTTAGGCACTGGTGTGCGATCGTTTAGACAATGAGCAACTATCGTATAGGCTCTCAAACTAGGCGATCATTACGTTTTCACACCAATTGCGAATTTTCAAACTTTTTGCAAAATGAAACAAATTTTCATTTTACTCTTCGGTTACAATAACCGACTTCGGATTCTCCCACTAACGCACGACCGAGGAGAGGTTTTTAGTCAATTATCATATAATTAACCAATTTAATAATTAATGATTATAATCATATTATATTCTTACCCTATAGTTTGATATCATATATCTACTATAGTAATCTCTCCTCCACTTGATATAAATCATATTTATATCTAATTTCCTCTAAATTAATGCATCTCATACATTTAGTCAATTATATCATATATAATTAACCAGTCCAATTATATCATATATAATCGAACTCCCTCTTGTCAATTTGAATATTTCAAATTGACCCAAACACTGATTCTCAAATTTATCCAAGCTACCCAAGGGACCTAATGGACCTGTGGCTCGAAGCTCCAACGGTCCGTGAATAGCTGACTAAACTCTTTAGCCACGAGATCTACCATTTGTTAACTGTCAGGCATTCCACTAAAGACCAATAACTGCTCTTCTTACAACAAATATATTTCCATGTCTATTGGATATAACCAATCATGAGTACGATGACCCTTCACATATGCTCGTAAGTACAGCTGGGCCAATTTACCGTTTTACTCCTGTAGTTACATCTCACTCCTTAAGTACCACCGAATCCTCTAATGAACAATACAACATAGTCCAACTATGTGTGAACACCTCTCGAGCCAAGAGAAGGTGTGTGGCGCCACATCGTTCAAGCCCTGGAATCAGCCCTTAAGGGAGCTATCTATCTACTTACCCCTGCTTCGGGGAATGAGTGAATTACATCTTATGTAGTTGAGTTCCCAACTCCCAAATCAGACGAATCCCCAAAATGGTAGGTTTGAATCGGCGATCTGGCCAATCGCACCCATACAAATCAAAAGACTGCCCTCAATGGTAAAAGTTCCCAACTCACTCAAGATTGAGGTCATGTTACCTATGGTCATCCTAGTGAAGTGAAGCTCTGTCATGAACGGTGTTATATAACGAGACGTTAACACTATGTGGTCAGGTCTTATACAAACTCTTTGTATAGGATGCCACCGCTTGCATGTCCCTACACAAATGATCAGGATCAGATCATCTGTGACAAGTCACAACACTTGTGACCATTCCACAAAGCGGGCCGCGTCCATAGCGTTACCAGGATAAGGTTTCCCTCCTATATCCATATACTACAAACCATCTTGGTTATCACTCAAGACATGATCCACTTGTATGTCACCACATACATGCTTAAGTTACATACAGATAACTAGGGATTTTATGTTTATTGGTTTGTAGTAAAGCAAATAAAACATACAACTGAGCAAAAACAAGATGTGAAGTAAATATCATATATAATACAACACAAACGTTTGTACAAACTACAGAACACGAGAGTTTAGGGCATCAACCCCAATAGTTTGCATGGAGGCCAGCTTCAGCTTCACCAATTTAATGAACTCAAAATGGATTTTGGTGATTAACCACTCAAATGAGATAGTGGATTTTTCAAAAATTGGAAAAATCCACTAAAACTCATGTAATCATTTTTTTAATTAAAATGTTAAAAAATGATTTTCTATTTAAATAAACTATTTTATTTAAATATTTATTTTTATAAAATTAATTCAAATTAATTAATTTAAATAAAACTAATTTTAATTTTAATTAAATTATTAATTTAATATCTTAGTATTAAATTAATAAAACACCAATTCCACTAAATTAAACGTTTCAATTGTATCGTATACAATTAATTGAAACCCTAAAAACGAATTTGAACATTTCAAAATCATAACCCTAATTTCAAATTTCATACAATAATACTCAATTTATTAATCCAATTTTTGAGCTAGTAGAGGGATCTAATGGACATACAGATCATGATATATGTAATTAATTGGTTAAACTCTTTAAACCGAATTAATTACTATTCTTTAACTATCTAGGCACACCATTATAGCTCGATAATTGCACTTTCTTCACTGTAGATGTATTTCTGTCCATTTTGACCATAATCAGTAAGTCGATCCTTCACAGATCGTTCGTATTTATAGCTGAATCAAAATTACCGTTTTACCCATGTAAATGCATCTTGTTCCTTAAGCTCCCACTGACCCTCTATCGAATAACTGATTCATAATACCACTTATGAATTATGTCCCTCTGTACCAAGAGAGAGTAGGGCCCCATTGTTCAAGACCAGAAACTAGCACTTAAGAGAACAATCTATCTGCTAACCCTAAGACCGGTAGGAGTGAATTCCATCTTGCAAGGGTATGTCTCCAACTATCTATCTGGTCTTATCCCCAACATAGAATGATTATTGAGAAATGTTTTTGGACTACTCTCACCTATGCAGATCAAAGAATAATTCCGAATAAACAGGAGTTCATAGTTAGCTCAGGATTAAGATTGAGTTACCCTAGGTTATTTTTGTTTGAAATAGTCAGTTTAATAGTAAACGGTTGTTGTAAAGAAAAGTGACTATTTCGAGGTCCAGTCTTATGAAAACTCATTGCATAGTATGCCCTCACTCACATGTCTCTACATGAATGATCTATGGATCACATCATTTATATCAGCATACAAAATGAGTCGTATCCAATAGTGTTACCAGGATGAGATACCCAATTTCATCCATATACTTATAGATCTTTAGGCTATATACTATAACTTGATCTTATTTATGTCACCACATAAAGTAGTATTCATACTATAACCATGGATTTGTTTATTGAATTTTCATAATAGAATGCAATCTCAATAATTTTATTCAATAAAATACTCAATAATATTTTATTGATAAATAAAATGTTTAACACGAAATTTACGAACTGTGAGTTTTAGGACATTCCCAACACCTGGTAAAGCAGTAGCTAAAACCCCTTATGAGTTGTGGACAGGAAAGAAGCCTAGTATTAGACATCTTCACATTTGGGGTTGTCTAGCTAAGGCTAGGCCTTACAGGCCTAATGAAAGAAAATTGGACTCAAGAACTATTAGCTACTATTTGTTGGGTATTCTGAGTGCTCTCGGGGTTTCAAGTTTTATGATCCCACTTCTAGATCATTGTTTGAGATGGGAAATACTAGATTCCTTAAGGATATTGAGTTTGGGGAGGAAGATAACATAAAGAAAGTTGTCCTTGAAGAGGATTAGTTTCTTTTCCTAATGTGGTTATAAATGATGTCCAGTCTCCAATTCCTGACTTCATTATTGAACCAATTATAAAACAAGAAAAAATTGAAGTCCTGTTGTTGAACCTGAATTTCAAACTTAACACCTTTAAGAAGTGGCATTAAAGAGATCCACTAGGGAATAAAAAAGTGAAATTCTAGATGATTATATTGTATTTCTTCAAGAACATCATAATGATGTGGGTGTATTGGAAGATGATCCAATCAACTTCCAACATGCTCTATAAAGTTCTAACTCTCAAAAGTGGATAAATGCTATGGAAGTGAAAATAAAATCTATGAAAGACAATGACGTTTTGGAACTTGTTGAATTGCCATTAGGAATGAAACCCATAGGTTGTAAATGGATATTTAAAACCAAAAGAGATTTACATGGAAATATGGAAAGATATAAGTCTCGTCTTGTTGCAAAGGATTTTACTCAAAAGGAAGGCATTGATTACAAAGAGATTTTCTCTCTAGTTTCATCAAAAGACTCTTTTAGGGTAATCTTGGCACTGGTAGCTCACTTTGATTTAGAGCTACACCAGATAGATGTAAAAACTGTGTTTTTCAATAAGAACATTAATGAGACGATTTATATGGTGCAACTAGAAAACTTTGTGTCTAGTAATTAAAAGTCTATGGTGTGCAAATTGAAGAAATCCATTGATGACATTGGAATGGATGTGTTATGCATGCATTGTGACAATAGATAATATGCTACAAACTCATGTTGCCATAAACTTGTAACGCTAAAAAATTGGAATGTCATGTTGTGTCATCGCTTATGCACACTACTTCTAAATATGCATTGTTAATGATAGGCTTGTAGTATGCGATAGAGTAATGCGTGTCACAAGTTTCCTTGCGCTGAAACCAAGTATAATTCCAACGCAAGTTTCTCAGAATAATCCGAGGTCGAAAACAGGGATAGTTTTCATTAATGCGTTACTTTTGTGATACATGTGACCGGTTTTTACAATTAATAAAGAATTGGGTTTATACAGGAATTTAAAGTGTGATGAAAATAAAATTGCGTTAATAAAATAAAGTTGCGTTGAAAATAAAATCCTAAACTAATATGATATAAAGTACATGATACATGATACTGAGTTTGAGACTGACTGTGAAGTTATACAAAGGATCGTGGTATGCGATGGCAAGTCTTCATGGATGAATCAGAAATAGAAGGAATAAATAGTAAAAACATCACAAGTTTGTTAATTGTGTTAAAGATGCAACTAAGGTTCCGCTTTCCCTTGGCGTACACCTCTCGGTGATCGGTTGCGTTCCCATATCTCTATGGTGAAACAGGGATGAACATGATGAATGCAAGGTTGCTTCCATCTCTGGAAGTACTTCTCGCTTTAGTTACCGCATTCTTTCAACCTTCTCTCGATAGGCGGAATAACATCTTCACTTCTGCTCTCACAGGTGAAGATGCCATCAAGCATGCTTTGACTAAACATAATTATTTCCTTAACACAAATTAATTTACTTGCTTAATTCTTGCTATTTACCCAGAGAATTAGGAAAACATCATGGAGAAAATGGATTATGGATGAACGGAAATAGACAGAGATATGACAATGGGAATGATCATAACATTTAATACTAAGATTAAGCGTTCGATACATGGTGTGAATGAAAGATTAAGAAGATGAATACAGATGATGAAAAAGAGATTAGAAACAAATATAAAAAAGTGTCAACATCTTGACACAGATTCCTGGACGGAGGTTTTGCTTGTCGGCGTGTGGTAGAAATGGAGAGGAGATCTTCCCTCTCAGGCTTGCTCTTCTGGTAGAAATGACCTTCACACAAAGCTTCAACGGCGGGGATTGGAAGGATTCTTTCGGAGACTCACCTCTCGGCCTTGTCTCTTGATTATACCGGATCTACTCTGGAAATCGCTTTAGACCAGTCTCTCTCTCAAATCAGTATATATACGTCTCTATGTATTCAAGTATATCTTTCAGTGAATTTACAGAAGCTATTTATAGGTGAAGCTTGGCTCTTTGACTTCATGGTCCCCACTTTATAGTTATGGTAGTTTCTGAAATGGCGGAGTGAATATTCCTTCTGTTACGCAATCAATCCATCAGAAATGCACAACTGAAAGTTGTACATTTGTCAGAATCCTCCGCAAATGTGTTGCTCTTTACATCTTCGATCGATCGTCGCATACGGTGTTATTTTTTATTACCGCATACGGTTGAAATTGCGTTGATCGCTAAGCTCTTGATCGATTGTCGCATGCGCCGTCATTGCGTTGATCATCTCTTCATTCCTGAATGATAGGCGCAATGCGACATAGATGCGTTGTTTATTTTATCTTTGAGCCATGAACACATGCGGTGACTGATTTCCTGCAAAACAGAAATTGAAACACTCTATTCTACCATCGTAATGGTGTTAGTGGGTGTATTGACGACAATTTATAATTCTCGCATTTCTTAGCCAATTTCTATACTATCGACGCAACTTTTCTTTCTTTTTGCCGCAATATCTAAATAAAACAGTATAAATAACTTGTATTTCTACAAGTTATCATCCATCTACAGTCTCAAGCAAGCCTCTCATCAATAGTATCATAAATTCCATGAAGTGATAACCTCCTTTGGTTTTGAGGGGAATATAGTGGAAGATTGTGTATGATGTAGGTTTATTGCATGACACCAAGAGATTTCTCAAAAAGAATTTTGAGATGAAGGATCTTGGTGATGCTTCTTTTGTATTAGGAATTGAAATACTGTGAGATCGTTCTCAAGGTATTTTCAGATTGTCACAAAAGAACTATATTGAAAATATTTTGAGTAGATTTGGCATGAAAGATTATGCACTAGGAGATACCCTGGTCACTAAATGTGATAAATTTCATTTAGGTTAATGCTCCAATACCACACTTGAGACTAAGGAGATGCAGGAAGATTCTTTATGCATCGGCTGTTGGAAGTCTAATGTACGCTCAAGTATGTATGCGTCCAGATATTACGTTCATAGTTGGAGTGTTAGGTAGATATTTGAGCAATCCAGGGATGAATCATTGGAAAGTAGCCGAATGGGTTATGAGGTATTTACAGAGAACAAAATATTATATGCTTACTTATCAAAGATCAGAAGTTTTGGAGATCACTGGGTATTCTGATTTCGATTATGCTGGATGTCAAGACACTTTGCGATCTACTTCAAGCTATATCTTCATGTTTGCTGGAGGAGTTGTATCCTGAAAAAGTGTTAAACAAACACTTATAGCTTTTTCTACCATGGCTGCGAAGTTTATAGCAGATTATGAGGCGTCTAATCCTAGAATATGGTTGCGAAATTTTGTCACTAGGCTACGAATAGTGGTTGGCATAGAAAGACCACTAAAATTATTTTGTGACAATAAGTCGGCAGTCATGTATTCCAACAACAAAAGAAGCAATACAAAGTCAAAGTACATAGACGTGAAGTTTCTGGTTGTTAAAGAAAGAGTTCAGAATTGTCAAGTTTCGATAGAACACATAGGAAAAAACTCTATGGCGGCAGATCCATTGACTAAAGGTACCGTCTAAAGTTTTTCATGAGCATGTTGTTCACATGGATGTTAGTCACTTTTCTGGTTCTATGGTTTATGAGAGTTTGTTATTGAAGATGTTCTTTGACCTTATTTTGTTTATTTTCTATATAGAATAAAGTTGGTGGTTTATGTTTTATTATCTGAATTTTTTTATCATGCATGCGGTTTAGCATAAAGTTTTTAAGAATGATCTCACTAAGGAATTTGAACCAGTTGGAAACAGGCATGATCTAGATCACTTTGCATGTAGTTTTAATGCTATCCATCCATACTTGATCTATCTCATTAAATGTATCAGAATTGGTGATCAAGGAAGGTTTAGTTATAAGGATAGTGACGAAAGCCGCCTTGATTCCTTGCTAATACAGGAAATGGATAGATTGAACTAAAGGGGATTCTATTATTGAAATAACCTGTTTATACACGTTTAAGATTTATGTGATTTAATTATTTCAGGTATACAGACACAACCCACGTATGAGATTCTTAGACGTATTTAAATAATAATACGTTTAATTAAAGTATGAGCTATGTATGCGGATTATAATTTATCACATTGGTTATTTTATTAGATTGTGTCATATTATGTGGTATACTTAATTAAGACCCTAGATTCATAATTGAGTATGGATTTAATGGGTAGAAACTCATTCCTAGTTAATTAGGATTTAACAGTAACTCTAATTGAACTAGTATATAAAGATACCTTAACGCTATAGTCTTCAATATACCAAAACAATAAATATTCGTCTTTTTTGAATTCTATCTCGAGAAAGATCCCACTTAGGGCATTTAGAGTTTTGGTTGATAAAGACAATAGCCACCTTATAATTGTCGTCAATTTTGGAATGGAATCTAGTATGTTATTCTTGACAATTTAACATGAATGATCCTAGGGTTATATCTATTAATATAGATTTAAAGTATTTATGCTAACACAATAATCATAAGAAAAAAAAAAAGAGAAACGGAAAGAAAAGCTAAGAAGATAAAAACAAAAAAGAAAGAGCCAACTTTCGACGAGCAACTAAACATTTGGCTCGAAGAAAACAATTGTTATTTAATACGAATGGCTTCGATCAACCAAGGTCATGCTGGAAAGGCTGGAAATAAAGCTGTAGATTAAAAAGAAGACTTTCCATTTTTCTGGGCCTCGACGTATTTTGTTTGAAAGTGTTTTATTGTTGCTGTTGGAGATAAGAGACTAGTACTGCTTCTATCATCATGTTTATTGTTTTATGAATCGATTATTAATTTATACTCTTGTTTTTGTTGCCCTTTTCATTGTTTTCATGAAGGTTTCTTCTCCTCTCATGATAACAGCTTCCCATGCTGCTCGTTTATTGCCCAAAACAGGTGAGCAAATTACTACCTTAATTAATACCATTGTCAAAATGTTTTGGAGTTATTTTAAAATAGGTTAATAATGGCTCTGAATGAGTTAAAAGTTTTGTGTCACATGTAATTTCACAATCTTTGTCTAGATAGTGGTATTAATTTGATTAGGGCATATCCAGACGTCTTTTTTAATTAATCAGTTTAGAGAATTAATGTTTACGAAAAATCGATGTGACAAATTGTATATTCTAGATGGATAATTTAAGCTTTAAATGATATCAAGAGATCATTCGATCATTGGGTTAGATATTTAGTTAGGTTGAAACTTAAAGCCGAACAAATTGGGTTAACGTGAGATTTTTATCTTATTACCAAAAACATATTAAAAATGGATGGAAAAGACAAGGGATCAATAGTAAGATAGAAAATTTGTACTTTTGACCTCGAGGTTAGAGGTTTGATTTCTCCACTATATATATTATAATAAAAAAAAAAACTCAAATATTTAACTTATGAAATTGAATGCTAAACTTAAATAAATGAGAAATTTAATATTCTTTATTGATGCTTGATCAATTTTTATTCCGTTAAAATTTTCTTGAGACCAAGAGAATTTTAGTTTTCCCTAAGGATTTTGGTTGATTAAGTTCAATTGATTTTTCAGCTATGTTCAAATATTTTTGTGCTTGAGTTTAATGGAACATTTTTATATATAGCTTGATGTCTTTGTTACTACTTTATGAATAATTTTTTGGTTAGATACAAGATTGATATGCATGCCTTTAATACAATTTTAGGAAAATATCAAGCACAAATTATAATTTTATCACTTAAAAATAAGTTTTTATACCTCGTTAATTATTAATTGGGATAATTGCAAATATAGACATTAGACCCAAAATATTAGCAGATATAACATAATGTAAAAAAAAATTGTAAATAGGGCCAATTTTAAATAGTCTATCAGTGATAGACCATATCACTGGTAAGAGTTTATCAACGATAGAAGTCTATTGCTTATAGACTTGTCTATATATGCAATTTTTTTAAATGATGTTATACACTTGACTATTATCCCTAAAAATGCTACCAATTGTAATTATCCTTATTAATTTATATTATACGTTCACATTATTGATATTTTCTTAATATGACATATAATGAAAATATGGTTAAACTCTTAGTCTTAAATGTGAACAAATGTGAACTTAAACTCACTCTTTTGACATTAAATCTCAAATTTGTTTATAAAACCCAAATCAAAGTCAAGATATGAGGTATAAAATATGAAATGAGGATAAGTTTGATGAGAATAAGTGAATATAAAAGTTGAGAAAAACATTGAAAGTCAAATAGTGGGCTTTGCTTTGATTCAAAACAAGCAGCATATATAAGTAATAGAGAAATGGAGTGTGATTATTGGAAGCCACAAGAGAAGAAGGATATTATTATTATCAGAGAGTTGATAAATTATTTTAGTTTGTGTGTGTTAAAAAATGGCTCTACAAAGGTCTACCAATGTTGTTTTTGTTGCTGTTTTCATAGCTCTAATGGTGGCTTCTTCCACTGATCTCATGTTAACTAGCTCCCATGCAGCTCGTTTGGCCAAAATAGGTGAGCAAATTGGTATCATATTTAATATAATTATGATAATGTTTTCGGGGTTGTTTTGAAAAATGAAATACGATGCTTTAAGATTATTATGATATCTCGACGAATCTGATATAGTTTACTTCAAAATTTGATTGTCCTTTTTATTAATATAGATATGTCGATTTGGTCTTTAAATTTTCAAATGTTTTTATTATAATCAAATGATATTTTGTATAAGTATTTGCTAGAGATGTTTTAAAAAATGATTTTTTGAAAAATACTTTTTTCTCAAGGCAATCCAAATGGGCCGCTAGTCTTTTGTCTTTTTTCTCTTAATTTTTTTATTTTTTAAAAAAATACTTTTTTCTCGAGTGAATCCAAATGGGACGCTAGTCTTTTGTTTTTTTTTCCCTTAAATTTCTTTATCATAAAGTGTTTGATCTACCTGAATAAAATATGTAATTCAACTCAAAACTTTTTGTCCAATCACATCGTGTTAAGTAGCAAATTTTATTTTATTTTATGTTTTAAAGTTTATTTTTTTTACTCGACTAGGCTAACAAAAAGTTCCAATCTAGCTAGGTTGCAGCCAAATATTGCCCATTCAACTTTAAGTTCTACTCTGGTAAAACTATTTATTAAATCATCAATCAATCCAGAAAAACTTAAGGCTCTGTTTATTAATGATTTGATTTTTAGTTTTTTTTTTTTTTTTTTTTTTTTTTTTTTTGAAAATTAAACCTACAAATACTACTTTTACATCCAAATTTCTTCCTTTATTATATTAAATTATGCCAAATTTTGAAAACTAAATAAAGTAACTTTAGGTTCCTTTTGGTAACTAATTCATTTTTTGTTTTGATTTTTGAAAATTAAACCTATTTTCTCTACATTCTTACAAGGATTTGCATCTTTCTTTAGTACAATGATTGAATTCTTAGCTAAATTTCAAAAACAAAAACAAATTTTTAAAAGCTACATTTTTAGTTTCCAAATTTTGATTTGATTTTTTAAATCATTGATTAAAAAAAAAAAAGACAATAAATAAAGAAATTTGAAGGTGGAAGTAGTATCTATGGATGAATGTTAAAATTTTGAAGATACATGTAAAGGTTGACATAATGTTAAATCTATCATAAAGCATGAAAGAAAGTTATATATTGTATGTTATATGGTGGATTATGATATGTTTGTTGGCATGTGCAGATCCACCAATGTGTCCTCAATGCATGTGTTGTAGTTCTCCACCACCAGGCTTTTGCTGTGATTGTTGCTCCAATTCTCAGTTGCCACCATGAATATTTCTATAATACCATATCCCTTCATTCAATCCAACTCAAGATCAATAAAATCTATATATAATATATATAGTTGAAAACTATGTGATCTATATACATAATTTCTAAACAATAAACTACTTAGTTACTTTGATGTTTGTGTGTGTACGAATCGTATTTTATTACGGTTGCTGTGTAATGGTAAATTATTCGAAATGTTGCAATATATTATAAATTACAGTATATAATTATTAATATCATCTAATTAGCTTTTCGTTGTTTAGTTGTCTGTTTTATATGAGATTTTGAAAAAAATACAACAATTTTAACCTATAATCTCAGTTATAAACTGACATCATAAATGTATGATGATGGATTACAAATTATTATCGTCAATAGGTCGAGTCATTCCTTCAAACATGATAGATCGCGATAAGTGGAAATACTTCCCATTTGAATCACGAATATCAGCCACAACTATTACTTCACCAGATGTCAAGACCTTAGCTCCTGAGCATCGACACGGTCAGCAATTAGCTCCTGAGCACCACCCCATGACACCAAGCACAACAACCACATTTTTTTAGCTTAAATTAAAATTTTAATTGGCCACTTAAATATATATACATATATACACTAAAAGGTTCTATCAAGAGTCAAACCCAAGTCACTATACTATATACCACATGACTATTTAATTTCAATATTAGTTAAACCAACTGTTAAAGTATTTAACATTATTTGTTATAGAGACTTATATTATGTTGTTACCCAAAAGAAAAAAAGACTCATTAGGCCTCTTTAATTTTGGTAGTATTTAAGAAGGGGCATTTTATAAATATAACAATCATATTTCAAAGAATTTACTAATAGAACAAAATTTAGATTCAATTCTCAGAGTTTATCGGTGATAAGAGTGTTGAGATTGATGTCCTAATTCTCCCAGAGTCTCGTAGTTTGTAATCTATATACATTGTTATGAATAAAATAAAAGTTATTTTATCTGGCATTTACTCATATTCAATAAACACAACTCCATGGTTATTGTATGTAAACTTAAGCATGTATATGAGATATACAAGTGGATCATGCCTTAAGTGATAACCTAAATAGGCCTGTAATATAAGAGTTGAAAAGGGATACCTGATCCTTGTGACACTACAGATACGACCCACTTTGTAGAGGTTTGAAAGTGTTGTGAACTACTACAGATGGTAGATCCTGACCATTTATGTGGAGACATGTGAGCAAAGGTGTCATATACAAAGAGTTTGTATAAGACCGGACCACGAGATGACTCGTCTCTGTATATAACATCGTTGATACTGGAGACTTACATCTCATCTAAACGACCATAGGTGACATGACCTCAATCCTGAGTGTTTTAAGAACTTCTACCTTTTAGAGCGGTCCTTTGATTATTATGGGTGAGAATGACCAGATTGTTAACTCAACATGCCTACCTTTTTAGGGACTTGTCTGATTTAGAACTCAGTTACATAAGATGGAATTCACTCCTTCCCCAAAGCAAGGGTAAGTAGATAGATTGCTCCCTTAAGGGCTGATTTCGAGGCTTGAACATAGTAGTCACAACTTCTCTTTAGAAGAGAGAACTCAGTCATAGTAGGACTATAACTTATGTTCATTAGAGGGATCAGTGGTACTTAAGGAGTTAGATGTAACTATTGGGGCATAACGGATTGGCCCAACTGTACTTATGAGTGATTTGTGAAGGGTTTCGCACTGTTGATTGGTTGATATGTACACCTAATATATCTGTAGTATGGAGAGTTCAGCTGTCGATATTTAGTGGAGTGCCTGACAATTAACGAACGATGGATCCCATGACTAAAGAGTTTAGTCAGTTATTCACATACCGTTGGAGCTTCAAGCTACAGGTTTATAAGGTCTCCTTGGTAGCTCAATGGATTCAAGTTGAGAATCAATTCTTGGTGTTGATTTGAAATGTTCAAATTGACAAGAGGTAATTCGATTATATATGATATGATCGGTATGATGTATGAGATACATCAAGTGAAGGATTAATGTAAATGAGATTTACATTAAGGACCATGAAATAGAAAAAGAACTATGGTTTATATATGTTTCATGAGATGAAATAATAAAACTATAGGTTATATATATAATATGGTAAGTTGGTTATCATATATATTTATAATAATATTAATTATTAGATAATCATCTCTTTTTCTCTAATAACCAATTGAGTGAGAGGTTATTGGTGGTTTCATGGTAACTATGAGATAAAAGGAAAAATATTTTCCTAAATTTAGAAGTAGTGGTTGTGAGATTTTCTATTCTCGGCAAGTTACTCACGGTGGCTATTAAGTGAATTAGATTTACTAAACAACAGCTGAAGAGAGACTAAACAATCGGGAGTGACACTATACGATAGTTCACTCAACTGGCCGATAGCTAAACGATTGCGGAGCTTCTTCTAAATGATTGGGCATCGTCTAACGATAGACCTTGTCATCTCCCATTTGCTAAATCGTTTACACGACTGTTCCTCCAGTCTCTTTCTCTAACCAAGTCCACGCAGAGCCCAGACTTTTAGATTATTTCATCGAGAATACCAAGGTAGCCAGTGTGGTGGTGTCATACTCAACTCGATATTGTTTGAGGTAATTGGAGGACGCTCGCTGTGTTCACGGTCTTGGAGTTTGTTGTGTTCGTGGTTTCTGTGATTGTGCTGTGTTGCGGTCGTAGTGTTCAAGCGTTCGGGTTTGTTGTCTTGTTGATTGTTCGAGCGTTCATGATCAAGGGAGATTGAAGATAAGTCTTTAAAGGTATGATTCTTTTTCCCTTGATCTTATAGAAAGCATGTTGTAATTTCGTATGTTGCATGACCAGTATGTTTTCGTTTCTTGATTGTAATTGTTAATGTACAAATACAAATGGAATTTGGAACGATCATTCCGCTGCTCATGGAAATCCTCATGTCCGATTTCCTTCAAAGAGTTGAACTCAAATTAAGTTTTATTATTTCAATTATTTTCATATTAATAATTAATTTACAATTTATTATAATATATTTATTTAACATTCCATATGATTAATTGAAATTTCAACTAATTTTATGTTTGTAGAAAATTGATGTTGGGGTTGATGCCCCAATTTTCGTGGGTTCTGTAGTTTGTAATTATTTTATTTATTTAATAAAATATGAGATATTTTATTCGACATGTAGTAGCATTAACCCACAAAACCAATAAACTAACATCCAAGGTTATCTTCTGTAGCTTAAACATGTATGTAGAGACACGCAGGTGGATCATGTTTAAGTGATAACCTAAATGGTCTATAGTAGATAGATATGAGATAAGGTTGGATCAAATAAGGTTGGATACCTTATTCTGGTGACACTACGAATACAGCCCGCTTTGTAGATGTTACAATTATTATAAAGTGCTACAAATAATCTGATCCTAATCATTCATGTAGAGACATGTGAGTGGGGGTGTTCTATATAAAAGGATTTGTATAGACCGGACCACGAAATGCATAGTATCATTATATAACACCATTAATAATAGAGACTTACAATTCACCAGGATGACCATAGATGATATGACCTGAATCTTGAGTGAGTCGTGAACCTACCTATAAAGGCGATCATTTGATTTGTATGGGTGAGAGTGGTCAGATTGCTGACTCAATAAGCCTACCATTTTGGGGATTCATCTGATTGGGGAGCTGGGAACACAGCTACACAAGACGAAATTCACTCCTTCCCTAATGACAGGGTAAATAGATAAATTACTCCCTTAAAAACTGATTTTGGGGCTTGAACAATGTGGCGCCTCACCCTCTCTTTGATCGAAAGAGGTTTGGTCATAGTTGGACTATGACTTATTATTCATTAAAGGAATCAGTGGTACTTAAGGAGTTAGATGTAACTACAAGGGGAAAACGATAATTTTGGCCCAGCTATACTTACGAGCAGTTTGTGAAGGGTCATGGAGTTGTTGATTGATTATATCCAATAGACACAAAAATATATCTGTGGTGCAGAGAGTGCAACTTTTGGTCTTTAGTGGAGTGACCGGAAGTTAATGGATATTGAATAATTAATTAAATTGAATAATTTAATTAAAGAAGTTTAATTAATTATTCAACTACCATTAGAGCTTCAATCTACAGGTCCATAAGGCCCCATCTGTAGCTCAATAGGGATTATTGAGAATTAATTTTAGATTAATTTGAATTGCTCAAATTAATTGAGAGAATTAACTATATGTGATATTATTAATTTAAATAATTATATGTTATATGATTAATATAATGTATTTGATACATTATAGTATAAAGTTTATTTAGAGAGAATTAAATATTTGAATATGATTCAAATATTAATTATATGGATGAGATTCATATAATTAAATATAATATGAATTGGATTTATAATAAATACCATGTACCATTGAGCGAAATAAAAACTATAGGTTATATTATATTTGATACAATATAAAAACTATAGGTTATGTATTATATGAAATAACAAGAACGCAACGACCGAAACAACAGAGCACAACACGATCAACAACATGACCACAACGAACGGCCAAAGGCTCCTCAAAACCAATCAAGTTGAGTGAAAACACCACCACAGGTTACCTTGGTATTCTCGGTGTGAGAATCCAGAAGTTGTGGGCTCTGTATGAACATGGTTAGAGGAAGAGATTGGAGGACAACAATCGTGTAGATCGAGCAAGTGGGAGATAGGAAGTTGTCTATCGTATAAACGATGTGCTCGATCGTGTAGTAAATGGCAGCCTATCGTATAGACAAAGCCATGTGATCATTTAGTTACAATCAGTTGATGAACTATTGCATAGTCAAACTCCACGATCGTTAGTGAAACACTTTCACTTGATAGCTTTCTCCGTGAGTTTTTTCTGAAAGTGGCATCTCTCTAATTTTAGGAAAATATTTTTTCTTTTATCCCACGGTTACCATAAAACCACCAATAACCTCCTAGTCAATTGGTTATTAGAGAACAAAAATTAATTATCAAATAGTTAATATATTATAAATAAATACGATAACCAACTTACCATATTATATTTATAATCTATAGTTTTAATATTTCATCTCATGAAATATACAAACCATAGTTCTTTCTCTATTTTATGGTACTTAATGTAAATCATATTTACATTAATCCTCCATTTGATGTATCTCATACATCACACCGATTATATCATATATAATTGAATTTCCTCTTGTTAATTTGAACACTTCAAACTAACCCCAAGAACTGATTCTCAACTTGAATCCATTGAGCTACCAAGGGAACCTTATGGACCTATAGCTTGAAGCTCCAACGGTACGTGTATACTAACTAAACTCTTTAGTCACAGGATCCACCATCCGTTAACTGCTGGGCACTCCACTAAAGACCGACAGTTGCACTCTCCTCATTACAGATATATTTCTGTGTCCATATCAACCAATCAATAGTACGATAACCCTTTACAGATCGCTCGTAAGTACAGTTGGGCCAATTTACTGTCTTGCCCCTGTAGTTACATCTAACTTCTTAAGTACCACTGATTCCTCTAATGAACAATAAGTCATAGTCCTACAATATATAATAAACTAGGGCATACTTTATACCCCAGTATCATCTCCCACTTGCCCTAGACAAGATGTTGCATGTCCCGTAGATCTAGACTTTCCAGATGACCCTCGAACACTTTAGCCGTAAGAGCCTTTGTAAATGGATCAGCAACGTTGTGCTCCGACGCGATCTTCGTGACTATCACATCATCGCGATGCACAATCTCCCTGATCAAATGATATTTCCATTCTATATGCTTGCCTCTACGATGACTCCGAGGTTCCTTTGAATTTACCACAGCCCTGTTGTTATCACAATAAAGAGTGATCGGTAAAGACATATTTGGAACAACTTTCGAATCTGTAAGGAACGTCCTAGGCCAAATAGCCTCTTTAGCTGCTTCACAAGCAACTATGTATTCGGCTTCCATAGTGGAGTACACGATGAATCCTTGCTTGATGCTTTGCCAAACTACAACCCCTTCATTCAGAGTGAACACTGACCCTGATGTCAATTTCCAAGAATCTCTATCAGTCTGAAAGTCAGAATCTGTGTATCCTATAAAGATCAAATCCTTGTCTCTATACACAAGCATGTAGTCCCTCGTTCTCCGAAGATACTTAAGGATCGTTTTGACCACCGTCCAGTGATTTAATCCCGGATTGGGCTGATAACGACTGACAATCCCTATTGCATAGCAAATGTGAGGTTTGGTACATAACATTGTATACATTAAGCTTCCAACTGCCGAAGCATAGGGAATCCATCTCATCTCCTCAATCGCTTAAGGTATCTTAGGACATTGATTCTTAGATAAAACAATTCCATGTTTGAAGGGTAAGAAACCCCTCTTGGAATCCTACATCCTATACTTGATCAACATTTGATCAATATATGATGCCTGAGACAAGGCTAATCTCTTGTTCTTATGATTCTGAATTATCTGAATCTCTAGAACATATTACGCCTTTCCCAAATCTTTCATTTGGAATTGGGCAGCTAGCCACTTCTTAATGTCAGTCAGAAAGCCTAATCCATTCCCAATGAGTAGGATATCATCCATATACAATACCAGGGAAGCTACTGAGCTATTGATGATTTTCTTGTAAACATAATGCTCATTAACATTCTGATCAAAGCCAAACGATTTGATCACACTGTCAAATCTAATGTTCCACGATCTAGACGCTTATTTCAGCCAATAAATGGACCTATTAAGCTTGCAAACTTTTTGCTTTTGATCTGGAACAATGATACCCCTCTGGTTGAGCCATGTAGATGGTCTCCTCAAGATTACCATTAAGAAAGGCAGTCTTGATGTTCATTTGCTATATCTCATAATCATAAAATGTGGCTATGGATAGGAGTATCTTGATAGATTTCAACATGACAATAGGTGAGAAAGTTTCCTCATAGTCCACTCCCTCGACCTGGGTATAACCCTTTGCCACGAGTCTAGCCTTAAAGGTCTTCACCTTTCCATCTACACATCGTTTCCGTTTGTAGATCCACTTACATCTTATAGGTTTTACCCCATCAGGCTGATTCACAAGTTCCCAGACATTATTGAAGTACATAGACCTCATTTCCTTGTTCATGCCCTTAATCCACTCATCTTTGTCAACATCTTCCATTGCTTGCTTATAAAACAATGGATCCTCAACCCCATTATCAGAAATGATGTTCTGGGCTTCAGTCCAACCCATGTAGCGTTCCGGTGGGTTTATAACCTTCCCACTATGTCGAGGCAGTCTCAACTTTTGAGATGGTTGACTAGATGTACCGACATCAACGACTCTTGTTGATCTATCAGTTTGTTCAACAATTCTTGTTGAACTCTCAGTAGTCTCATTAGAAATCTCATGTAAAACAAGCTTACTTCGTGGCTTATGATCCCTGATGTGGTCTTCTTCCAAGAAGATAGTATTTGTCGACATAAACACTTTGTTCTCACTCAAATCATAGAAGTATCCACCCCTTGATTCCCTGGGGTAGCCTACAAAGAGGCAAACATTCGAACGCGGTTCCAACTTCTTTGGGTTAGCCACAAGCACGTGGTTCAGACATCCCTAAATCCTGAAGTGGCGTAAACTACCTTTACGGCCTCTCCACAACTCAAAAGGTGTTTTAGAAACAATTTTCGAGGGAACGTGTTCAAAATGTAATATGCAGTCTCCATTGCAAATCCCCAAAACGAGTCGGGAAGACGAGCATAACTCATTATAGACCGAACCATGTTCAACAAGGTTCTGTTTCTCCTTTCTGATACACCATTCTGCTGAGGTGTACCTGGGGCTGAGAGTTGGGATATAATTCCATGTTCTATCATATAGTTCTGGAATTCAAGGTCCATATACTCTCCACCACAATCAGATCGTAGTGTTTTTATCTTCTTACCTAACAAGTTTTCAACTTCAGCCCCATACTCCTTGAATTTGTCAAGGCTTCAAACTTATGTTGCAATAGGTAGGGATAACCGTACCTTGAATAATCATCTATGAAAGAGAAGAAATATTCTTACCCATCTCGAGCCCTAACACTCATCGAACCACAGAGGTCTGAATGTATAAGCTCTAAGGTTTCCTCGGCTCTGTAACCTTTTATAATAAAAATTCGTTTGGTCATCTTGCCTTCAAGGCATGATTCATATACCGGCTAGGAGTTTTCTTCTAAACTCTTTAGAAGTCCACATTTCACCAATTGCTCAATTCTATTGAGGTTGATGTGACCTAACCTTAGATGCCAAAGATGGGTGTTTTCCTTAGGAGAAACCTTTGGTCTTTTAACTGTTGTTACTGTACTTAACATTTCAGTATTAAGCAAGGCTTTATGACTGACGACCTTAGTATATATAAGTTATTTTCCATTGAACTAAAACCAATCTTCATTCCATTCTTGAAAATAAACACTTTACTCTTAAAAAAGGAGACGGTATAGCCTTATTCAATGAGACAAGAAACCGAAATTAAGTTCCTCGTGATATGAGGAACTATAGAAATATTATCCAGTAACAGATAACGTTTCTTGTCCAAAAATTACTTCAGCCCGCCTACAACAACAGCTGAAACAACATCACCAGTATCAACTCGAAGAGTCAACTCTCCCTGTGGCAACATTTGCCAGGAACTAAATCGTTGGTAGGAAGAAATGGTGTGATTAGTAGCACCTGAATCAAGTATCCAGGAAGAATCATCATTCTCTACCAAACACGTCTCCAAGACATATAAATCACATTTACTGTCTTTAGACTTCTTCCTCTTTTGGTGAGTAGTGAGATCAGTATCAGAACCTAAATAAGCTCTAAGTTCCATTTCAGAGAACACTTCTCGTCGATGAACTTTTCCAGAGTCAGCAACACATGCTTTCTCTAACTTGAGGTTATTTTGGGAACTGACATTACTGGTTTCTTTGTCATCCATCCTTTTGTGCTTGAAAAGTGAGAACTGACGTTCAAACAATTTTGGCAACGAGTCCATGATCTCACATGCAATGACCATGTTCTCAACCCTTTTGGCCAAAGCATCAGGTATGCTAGCCAATATGTGATGTCGGGCCAATGAATTAGTCTTCATCCATAACTTATATGCATTGTGAACATTTCGCGGTGCATCAAGGGTTGAGACTTGAGGAAATTTGTAATGACCCGACCCCCTAGGACTTAAGTTAGGCCGTTACAAAATCATGCATGCATGGAATTTAAAAGGACACTTTTTTATGGTGAAATAAATGCTAAATAAATAAGGTAAGTGCAAAAGGCTTTCATTAAATTCAAATATTAGAAACAACAACAGGGTACCCATAAATCATAAATGATAATAAATAATTCTAAAAATGATTCATGATAGTAAGTTTCAAACATCAAAACTGAAAGTTAAGAAAAACATGAAAAGAAATCTAAATCTCATGAGCGGAAGCGTAAAAACTAGTCCCAGTGGCTCGATCACGAAATCCGCTTGTCCATCGTCAGTGCATCTCTATCCTTACCTGAAACAACAACATGAAAAATAATGAATATAAAATACTCAGTAAGTAACCCCACTACTGGGGTCAGGTTAGGCATCTATGACCTTTAGATGCCTACCTCTGGTGGAACATATAAACTATCCTAGTTCTCATGGGACACATACATACATGAAAAACTGAGTTCTATCCTACTGTAGCTAAATATGCCCACTACTTCTGGTGAATCCCGAAGGAAACACAATCTGGTGAATCCCAAAGGAAACACAAACTGGTGAATCCCGAAGGAAATACAATACGGTGAACCAAGGAACACACAACTGTGATATCCGAAGGAAACACAATATCTGGTGAATCTCGAAGGAAACACAAACTTGTGAATCCCGAAGGAAACACAATATCTGGTGAATCCCGAAGGAAACACAAAATGGTGATTACAATATCTGGTGAATCCCAAAGGAAACACAAACTTGTGAATCCCGAAGGAAACACAAACTGGTGAATCCCGAAGGAAACACAAACCGATGAATCTCGAAGGAAACACAATATCTGGTGAATTCCGAAGGAAACACGAACTGGTGAATCTCGAAGGAAACACAATATCTGGTGAATCCCGAAGAAAACACAAACTGGTGAATCCCAAAGGAAACACAATGTCTAGCGAATCCCGAAGGAAACACAAACTGGTGAATCCCGAAGGAAACAAAATATCTAGTGGCCATTCTAACTAATCCGTAAAATCACTATCACAATCTCAACATGGTTCTATATCATACATATACATCTCATCATCATGATTCTACAATATACATATAAATTTCTTCGTCATAGCTTTACAACATATGTATGCATCTCATCCTCCTCAGATTCAGCAGGATCTCCAATAAAAATAATATACTCAAATCATACTAGTATTCAAACATCTCTATACGCAACTAGCCTTTTAAACTCTCATATCAGCAAGGCATACATAAACATCAAACTATCAATATATCCTCAGTAAATCATATTTGTCAATTCCTGACTCCAGTCATTTCAAACCTCAATCAATGAAAGCAGACATAAATATCATGCTAACTAATAATCCTCAATAAATCATAATTATCATTGTCGGGCACTAGGGCAGTCCCAGTAGTAAGATTACTTACCTCAACTTGGTAAAACACGCAAAACAAAATCTCCTTAGAACTTCTTTAGCACACTTGAATCAACCTAAAGTTGTGGCTTGGTCCAAGACAAATTCCAATACTCGATTTAATTAGCCAATCTGATCATGAATTAAATCCAAAATCAATAACTTAATTTTCCCACTATTACTCTCAATCCAAAAGAATAAACATTCAACAACTTACAAAACTTACCGATCTTCACCAATTTTCTGCAAAACAAAATGGTATCTAGCTTGATGGTTAATGCCTCAAAATTTCCAAACCTTGAATCTAAGTTTCAAACCAAAGAGAGGTTACTAATTTAACCCAAAATCAAAGGGGTGAACTTCACCTCCCAAATTATAAGGAAAAATAAGTCTTACCCAAGGTTTTCCTCAAAATTCTGACAATGATCAAGGCAATGGCGGCCGACGGTGCGTCAACTTGTGGCTGCCATAGATAGGCAGCGTGTGTTGCTGTCGGACGACATAAATTGTTTAGGCTAGCGGCTGGTAGTGAGGATCTTGCATGAGGAGGGTTTGCGAGAGTGGGAGAGAAGGGAATTTCTAGTTTATAGATTTATTCAGCAGAGATTACGAACAAACCAGTGCTTCAAACAACGATCCAACTGTTCAAAATGAAACTCTATATCTCAAATAGATTGATCAAATTTGAGCACGACCAAACGGTTCAAACTCTAGCAATCGACAATTTTTGTGGAAACTGTCGCTGAAAAACCGAATTTGTTTTCTCCCCAACTTTTGACCTCTTTTCACTCTCATTTAATTTCGAAAAAAATCTCAATTCTTTTATTTTTTTCCAAATTTTGAAAAGATAAATAAAAATATTTTGTCACAATATCACCAAAATTTCAAAAGATTCTATTAAATTTAAGAAATCAATTAACTTTTCAAATTATCTTAATTTAGGCTTCAAAAACCAAAATTAAAGGGCATAAGATCCATCAATTTGATACAAATTAAAATCCTTCCAAATATTTAAAACAATTCAAAACCACATGAAATTAATTGTTCTCTTTTATTTATTTATTTATTTTTAAGTTGGTCCTAAAATCCAAAATCAAAGGGAAGCAAAATTCAATATTTTCAAGATAATCAGTTCGAATATCTAATCAATTAAATTCAATTTAACCAATAAAAGTTTTTCAATTATTTCAATTTAACCCCAATTTTCCAAATGACAAGGAAATTTAAACTCAATAATTTTAGATAATTAACTTAAATTTTCCTGAAATTCGGGATGTTACAACATTCCTCAACCATGACAAACTCGAGGTCGTTTACCATGAAATATATTTTAACGGAGTCTTTCCACTGTATGTAATCAGTCTAACTAGATTCATTTAACGGAAAAACATGCATGTTGTTGAAAAACAAACACGTTGACCTACATTAGGTTTTAGTAAATACTCGTTGAAAAAAAAACATCCAATACGGTTTAGCAAAACTCAAATGAACCCCGTGTGACATCTAGTTTCGCAATGACGCTTCAAAGGTTTAAGATAAAAGCCGCCAAAGTGTGGTCAATTTATCCCTCCTCTGAATTGAGACATTTTCAACCACCCATTAATACCAAAACAACTCTTGTTTCGATAACAACTAGCCATCATTGATTTGGTCAAGAAATTATTAACTTTCTTAACAATTTTTCGTAAGTGTGACCCGCCATTTTAGGCCCTAGAGTTCCGCCCCAAGCAGCCAATCCGAAGGAGAAAAAATCTGATTAGGGAAAAAACTAAAGTGACCCTATCTATTTCTGGATTTCACCTTGATATTGACCAACTGCACAAAACCCATCCAAAGGGGATGCTCCCAGGGTGCCACAAGGGAGTGCAAGAATGATCTCACGGTGCGAACCAATGAAGAAGACCGCAGGACGTGTTAACATACACCCTTCACCCACTTACTATAAATACTCTCTCCATCCACCTTGATATTGACTCATGCAAACACCATCTGAAGGGGGATGCTCCCAGGGCACCACGAGCCAAGCATAAATCTCACGGCGTGAACATTCAGGAGAAACAAGAGTGGAATCATTGACATATCATATATATCTCTTCCTTTCAATGAGTATTTTATAACCTAGGGTTTAGTTTACTTAGAAAAAATACGACTAAGAATTTTAACTAAGTGGCTTTTTAAGTTTGCTCACGAGTAACATTTACCTTGGAAAGTTAAACAACTTTTGATCATCATTCATTAAACTCTTTAACAAAATCTTTGATCAACTGTTACATACTTGCAGAAAATCTATCTAATTCATCTTTCCAGGTAGGTTCCTAAGTAGAGGTGTTCCGTTTCCGTTAGCTTAAGTACCCTAACCTAGACAGAACCCGCCTTAGACAAAAGGTCCCTTATAGATAGATTTAATGCAAATTTAATCTTTTATGCCATCAAATTAATCCTATTAAACCGATTCAGAAGATTAAACTTAGGTTGCTAATCCCATTAGAATCTTGAACTTAGGTCTATCTCAATCCAATTTTAAAACCCTTCTAAAATATGAGTTTGCCTAGGTTTGTATGCAACTCTTTCTTATCGATTTTAGTTCTAATTTCCATTATAACTCTTATAACCGGAAACAACTAAAACCAACACAACGCGAAGCAAACACATACAAGGCATTCATAACATTTACAAATAAGTCTAAGTATCATGCTCCATGCATTGTTCATTCACTGCTACTTGTATATAACACTTATATAACACAGCAACAAACCAAGCACACATGCTTCCATACACTCTTATATTATAACGCTTATAATATAAATATGATGCATGAATATGCTTAGTGCATGCATAAATATAACTCTTATATTTCATGATGCATGCGCATGCTCTCTTGTAATTTCATCATGCCAAAAGCTATATTATAACACTTATAATATATGATGCATGAATAATTATATAACCTAAGGTGGGTTTTAAAACTATATGTCATACATTATGGCATATAAACAACATACATCTCATGTATATTAAACAAAAGTTGATGAATCGAGATAATTAGCCTCAAATCCTCAAAAAAACAAAGCTAACTATTACAAATAGCAATGAGTCTCCGGTTTAAACAAGCAAACCGAGTCTTGAACCATACGAGCGAAGAAATGCGTCTCCTTGATTGTGCACCAAATCTGAGTGATCGCCTACACGATAGAGTAAACTCTTTAATTAATCATTTACTAACGCCTTCTGAGCTTAAACAATCGTTTAGCAAAGATCGTGTACCTTTACTATGCGATGAAGCATGAAATACGCGATTATGCAGCACGCAACTTGCGACATAAGCCTTAAGCGATCATTGAAACGACAACGATGCAATGAAGCACAATTGTCTAAACGATCGCTAAGCAAGCACAAGGTATCGCATACCGGGTGATCATGTAGGCAGTGACTATGTGATGAAGCATGCTAACTACACGATCGTTTAGTGCACGCGTCTTTTATTAAACGGCGAACATCAAATGCTCTATATGATCATCTACCTCCAACGTCCACGCGATCGAGCAACCAACGCTACGCGATAGAATAAACGCTTTACCCCATCGTTTAGCATTAGCTAAAGGATCGTTTAGTAAATACTACGCGATCTTGCAGAACGTTTCCACACGATCGTTTAGCCAAATCTCAACAATCGTTTAACTTAGGATACACAATACGACCAATCTTCGGTCTTCTTCCTTGCTGAGAACTGCATCTCCATGCTTTGAAACTTCATCACGAACGACTCAACAAACTCAAACATTTTGAATTACACACTCGATTGCTTGTTAATTATGCCCAAAAACGCAGAGGCCTTTACAAATTAGCACTTTGTAATCATAAAGAAAGCTTTAAACAGAGAAAATTAACCCGTAAACATTCATCAACACATCCATAAAACACATTTAACACTTAAACGCAATGAAAATCTACCACGACTGTAAAATAAGTTCAAAAACGAAATAGGATTTGGAATATCAGAATAACCTGGCTCTAATACCAATTGTACGAAATCAAACACAATGATTTCCATGAGCAGAAGAATAGATCGTTCCAAATTCCATTCGAGTTGAACATAAACAATCACAGTCTTAATACGGAAACTAACAGGTTATGCACAACAAGAAATTACAGCATGTTAAGATGATATCAAGGGATAGAGTATGCGTGCCTTTGAAGAACCATTCTTCAAACTCCCTCGATCAGTTCAATGCGTCCAAGAATAGCAATACGAACGCAACAACCGAAACAACAAAGCACAGCACGATCAACAGCACGAATACAACAAATGGCAAACGGCTCCTCGAAACCAATCAAGGTGAGTGAAGACACCACCACAACGGTTATCTTCGTATTCTCGATGTGAGAATCCAGGAGTTGTGGCCTTTGTATGAACTTGGTTAGAGGAAGAGACTGGAGGACAACAATCATATAGATGATGGAGCAAGTGGGAGAAGGAAGTTGTCTATCGTATAGACGATGTGCTCGATCATGTAGCAAATGGCAGCCTATCATATAGACAAAGCCACGCGATCGTTTAGCTACAATCAGCTGATGAACTATCACATAATCAAACTCCACGATCGTTTAGTCTCTCTATAACTATCGCTTAGTGAAACATTTTCACTTGATAGCTTTCTCCGTGAGTTTTTTCCAAAAGTGGAAACTCTCTAATTTTAGGAAAACATTTTTCCTTTTATCTCACGTTACCATAAAACTACCAATAACCTCCCACTCAATTGGTTATTAGAGAAAAAAATTAATTATCAAATAATTAATATATTATAAATAAATATGATAACCAACTTACCATATTATATTTATAACCTATAGTTTTAATATTTTATCTCATGAAACATATTAACCATAGTTCTTTTTTTATTTTATGGTACTTAATGTAAATCAATATTTACATCAATCCTCCACTTTATGTATCTCATACATCACACCAAGTATATCATATATAATTGAATTTCCTCTTGTTAATTTGAACACTTCAAACTAACCCCTAGAACTGGTTCTCAATTTGAATCCATTGAGCTATCAAGGGCACCTTATGGACCTGTAGCTTGAAGCTCCAACGGTACGTGAATAACTGACTAAACTCTTTAGTCATGGGATCCACCATTCGTTAACTGTCGGGCACTCCACTAAAGACCGACAGCTGCACTCTCCTCACTACAGATATATTTCTGTGTCCATATCAACCAATCAACAGTGCGATAATACTTCACATATCGCTCGTAAGTACAGTTGAGCCAATTTACCATTTTGCCCATGTAGTTACATCTAACTCCTTAAGTACCACTAATTCCTCTAATGAGCAATAAGTCATAGTTCTACTATGACTGGGTCCTCTCTTCCAAAGAAAGGATGTGGCCACTATGTTCAAGACCTGAAATCAGCCCTCAAGGGAGCAATCTATCTACTTACCCCTGCTTTGGGGAAGGAATGAATTCTTTCTTGTGTAATTGAGTTTTCAGCTCCCTAATCAAACAAATCCCCAAAAAGGTAAGCTTGTTCAGTTGACAATCTGGCCACTCTCACTCATACTAATCAAAGGACTGCCCTCATAGGCAGGAGTTCCCAAAACACTCAGGATTAAGGTCATGTCACATATGGTCGTTTAAGTGAGATGTAAACCTCAAGTATCAGTGACATTATAGAAAAAGACTAATCATCTCGTGGTTTGGTCTTATACAAACTCTTTGTAATGACATCCCCGCTCGCATATCTCCACATGAATGGTAAGGATCAGACCATGTTCACAATTCTTGTAAACCTCTACAAAGCGGGTCGTATCCGTAGTGTCACTAGGATAAGGTATCCCTTGTTTATCCTTATACTACAGACCTTTTTAGGTTATTACTTAAGGCATGATCCACTTGTGTATCTCATATACATACTCAAGTTTATATACAAAAACTACAGATCTTTGTTTATTGGATATGAGTAAATGCAAATAAAATAACTCTTATTTTATTAATTTATGTACAAAGTTTACAAACTATGCGACTCCGGGAGACTTAGAACACCAATCCCAACAACTGATAGACTTCTATCAATGTCTATCAATGTCACTGATAGACACTGATAGAAGTCTGTCAGTGTCTATCAACATCTATCATTAATATTATAAAATTTTGCTATATTTTGTAAATATTTTGGTTCATTTTTCTATATTTAAAAACAACCCTTTTATTAAATTATTTTGTTAATCAAAATTAAATTTTTTGAAAATTAATTGAGGAAAGAGTTGTAACTCCATCCCCCTCTTTTCTTTCTGGTGAAAAACATGTGGGGGTTGGATTTAGGAGTTTCTCATCTTCTCCATAAAAGATTGACAGAGGTCTCTTAGAATATGTGAGTTATTCCCATAAGCTCTCTCCCTGCAAGAAATATCCTCTCTCCCTCTTCTCGGGAAAGATTTCAGAGCCCATACCTCCTGAAATTCTCAATCCCAAAAGAGAATACAGAAGGTTCAACTTGTGGTGGTGTCCACGTTGAGATATGTTTCTGTACATATTGTTCGTGGTTGTTCATGACTAGAAAGGAGGAATTTCATGAAGATCTTAGCTTCAAGGGTAACTAAATTCTTAACCCTAATTCTTCCTCTTCATATATAGCATGTTGTAAATTTTAGTATTATGCATAATTATTGTTCTGCAAATTTCTAATTCTATGTAAAAATAAAATTGGGACGATCCCGCTTCTGCATTCGAACTTCATCGTTACTTCAATTGGTGTTAAAGCAGCATTTTGGTTCCCATTTTTAATTTTCAGAATTAATTTACAAAGTTAATGGTGGGTTCTGTACATTTATGCATTTATGGTATATGAATGTATGTGGAATGTAAATGGTTTGTAAGTATAGATGTTTTCGGGATTGGATTTTAGTTTTATTGTTTTATTTTTACAAATTGGTTTTTTAAGGGCCCTTTTGTTTTTGGGCATAATTAAGCAATAGAGTCTTTAAATTTGAAGTCTTGAGTCATTCATGTTTTTTTCGGTGTTTTTCTAGTGAAAACGAGGTCCAAATCGGAGAAGATTAGAAGGTTTTTGCATCTGCATAGTGGCTATTGTACAGTAGCGTTGCAATGTTGTACCCTAGCGTTGCAGCGCTGCGAAAAGAGAAACGAAAAATTTTCTATAGCGCTACAACGCTCTGAGATAGAAAAAATTTTCTGGTTCTCGCGCGATTCGATTCGTGGTTTAGTTGGTTTGCGTCCAGTTCGCTTGGTTCGAGTGGTTCGCAGGTGGTTCAGGTGCTGGGCAATCTGGTTCGTGAGGTTCAAGACCTGATTCACCTATTTTGTACCAGTTTTGCTATTATTTGATGTAATAGTTAGTACTTAAATTAATTAAATTAATATAAAGGTTATATTAATTTAATTACTTCCTTAGGAGTCCAATCCCAGTCCAATAATTGTTCTTTAAATTATGCCTTTGATGTATGATTTGTTTTATATATTTATATGTCATAATTATCATATAGTAAAATCCCACCATAGGTTATGCATTATTCATGCATTATTTATATTATAATTGTTATAATATAGTTGCATGATTTATTTTATAGCATACTCATGCATCATATAATATAAGTGTTATAATATATGCTTACATGCATCAATACATAGCCATGCATCATTTATATTATAAGGGTTATAATATATAGTTTGGATGTATGTATGTTATTAATTCTTTCATTACTTTAGTATATATAAATGTTATGTATGTTAAGTAATGAAATGGGAATTGCATGAAGCATGACACTCTTTTAGGTAATTTTATAAAAGTTATAATTTTGCTAAATACGTCATTATATGCAATGTATGATTTTGATTTATTTCATTTATTATAACTATTATAATTAAATGAAATTAGAAAATCAATAATTAAGAATTGCATACAAACTTAGGTTAAAATCAATTTTTTAAAATAGTTTTAAAATATGATTCACATAGACCTAAGATCACATTTCTAGTGAGATTAGATATAAATTTAATCTTTTAATTAGTTTAATAGGATTAAATTGATTTTAATTAAAAGATTAAATTTGTAGCAAACATATCTATAAGGGACCTTTTGTCTAAGGCTAGTTTTGTCTAGGCTAGGGCATTTAAGTTGACGGAAACGATCACCCCTTACCTGAGAACTGACCTAGAAAGGTGAATTAGATAGATTTGCTACAAGCATGTAATAGTTGATTAAATTTTATTAAAATGTTAATGTTTAACTATCCAAAGTAAGTATTACTTTTGGGCAAATTTAAATAACCACTTAGAAAAAATAAGTAGGCGTATTTTTCTAAGTTAAATAACCCTAGGTAAAACACTCAGTGGAAGGAAAATGGGGTATATGATACTTCATTTTTCCTTAAAGTTTCACCTTATAAGTTCACACCGTAAAATCTATACTCGGTTTCGAGGCATCTTTGCTTGTGTTCCCCTACGGGTGGTGTTTGTATAGGTCAATACCAAGGTGAATATGGAGGGAGTGTTTATAGTAAGTGGGAGCGGGACGTGTGTTAACATATCCCACGGTCCCTCTCATTAGTTTGTAGTAAATTTTCATGCTCAGCCTCGAGGTACCTTTACTTGTATCCCCCCTACGGCTGGCATTTGCATGACTCTTTACTCAAACTCCATAAATGGATATGATTGCTTTAGTTTTTGTCCCAATCGATTTTTCCTTACAGTTGGCTCATTGGGGCGGAACTCTAAAATCTAAAATGAGGGGTTACACTTGCAAGAAAAAGTTAAGCTAGTTAACACTTTCTGGACCGAATAATGGTGACTAATAGTTACATAACAAGAAGTTATTCTGTATATTGGTTGAGATTGTCTCATTTCAATGAAAGGATACCTGATCACCTTATGGTGGATTTTACCCTACCTCACTGAAACATCATTGCAAAATAGATGTCATATAGAGTGCATTAAATTATTTTGCTAAATTTGATTGGTTTTTCCAAAATGGGTAATGCTTGAATACTGATAGTAATAAATTGTATGTTTCAGGAAATTTCATAATGACTTCCGCAAGTCCAAATTTACTTGCCGCCGACAAACTTACGGGCAAAAATTACACTGCATGAAAAACACTATCGACACAATATTAATCATTGATGACCTAAGATTTTTCCTTATGGAGGATTGTCCTCCAATTCCTGCTCAAAATGTTCCTCGAAACGTTTGGGAGGCATATGAGTGTTGGGTATGGGAAAATGAAAAGTCCTGAGCATACATCTTGGCAAGTCTTTCTGAAGTCTTGGCCAAGAAGCATGAGTCCATGCTCACTGCTCGTGGGATCATGGAGTCCCTGTAGGGAATGTTTGGATAGCCATCCTCTCAAATCAGGCACGATGAGCTCAAATTCATCTTCAATGCTCGTATGCAAGAAGGGACATCTATTTGAAAACACGTTCTCAAAATGATAGTCCACTTTAATGTGGCTGAGATGAACGAGTCTGTCACTGATGAGGCTAGTCAGGTTAGCTTCATCCTAGAAACTTTACCTAAAAGTTTCCTACAGTTCTATAGCAATGTTGTTATGAACAAGATTGATTACAACCTTACCACTTTGCTCAATGAGCTGCAGGCTTTCCATCCTTGATGAAATTCAAGGAATAGAAAGGTGAGGCAAATGTTGTCTCTTCCTCTAAGAAGTTCTACAGAGATTCAACCTCTGGAACTATAGAACTAAGTTTGTACCTTCTTCTTCTGACACCAAAAAGTGGAAAAAGAAGAAAGGTGGAAAGGGAAAAGCTAACCTGCCAGTTGCTACACAGAGGGGCAACAGGGCCAAGGCTGCAAAGGGAATTTATTTTTCCTACAACCAGCAAGGGCACTAGAAGAGGAATTGTCCCAAATACTTGGCAGAAAAGAAGAAGACCAAGCAAGATAAATGTTATTTACTTGTTTCAGAGACTTATTTAGTGGAGAATGATGATTCAGCTTGGATAATAGATTCAGGCGCCACTAACCATATCTATTCTTCATTTCAGGAAATTAGTTCCTGGTAGCAACTAGAGGCTGGGAAAATGACGATGCGCGTTGGAATTGGGCACGTCGTCTCAGCTTCAGCAGTGGGAAGACTCCGACTTACTTTACATAATATTTATGTTTTATTGGAAATGTATATGTTGTTCCTAAATTAAAAAGAACTTAATTTCTGTAAAGTGTTTACTGGAACAAAATTATAATTTATCGTTTAATGTAAATAAAGTATTTATTTACAAATGTAGTATCAATATTTATTCTGCTAAGATGGAAGATAATTTATATATGCTAAGACCACTAGCAATTAAAGCTCTCCTGAATACCAAATTGTTTAAAACTGCGATAACTCAGAATAAAAGATTTAAAGTTTCTCCTAAGAAAATGACCATCTTTGGTACCTAAGGTTAGGAAACATAAATCTCAATAGGATTGAAAGACTGGTCAAGAATGGACTTCTAAGAGAATTAGAAGAAAAATCCTTACCTGTATGTGATTCATGCCCTAAAGACAAAATGACCAAAAAATCTTTTACTGGAAAAGGTCATAAGCCAAAGAACCCTTGGAACTTGTACATTCAGACCTCTGTGGTCCGATGTATGTTAAAGTAAGAGGAGGGTTTGAATATTTCACCACTTTTACTGATGATTATTCTAGATATGGGTATGTTTATTTAATGCAACATAAGTCTAAAGCTTTTGAAAAGTTCAAAGAGTTTAAGGCTGAAATTGAAAATTCATTAAATAAAACAATTAAAACATTTTGATCTGATCGAGGTGGAAAGTATTTGGATCTTATATTCTAAAACTATTTGATAGAACATGGAATAGTATCCCAACTCCTAGCACCTGGTACACCTCAGCAGAATGGATCGAACCCTGTTGGACATGGTTCTGTCTATGATGAGTTATGCTTCCTTACCTGACTTGTTTTAGGATTATGCAGTACATACTGCAACTTACATTTTGAACTGTGTTCCATCTAAAAGTGTTACTAGAATGCCTCCACTCTCACCTATGCTGATCAAAGGATATTGAGCAGTACCGTTAAAATACTCTCACCTATGCAGTTCAAAGGATAATCCCAAATAAACAGGAGTTCATAGTTAGCTCAGGATTAAGATCGAGTTAACCTATGTCATTGAATTTGAAATAGTCAGTTTTAACAGTAGATGGTCGTTATAAAGAAAAGTGACTATTTTGTGGTCCGGTCTTATGCAAACATCCTTTGCATAGGATGCCTCAACTCATATGTCTCCACATGAATGATTTTAGGATCACATCATTTGTATCAGTATACAAAGTTGACCGCATCCAATAGTAGCACCAGATAAGGTATCCAATCACATCCATATACTTATAGACCATTTTGGCTATATACTAAAATTGGATCCACTTTTATGTCTCCACATAAAGTTAAAGTATTCATACTATAGCCATGGATTTCGTTTATTGGATTTTTATAACAAAATGAAATATCAATAACATTTTATTGAATGAACAACTCAATAATACTTTTATTGATAAATAGAATCGGTTTCCAATATTTACGAACTGCAAGTTTTAGGACATTCCCAACAATAGCTTCAGAGTACAAGATTGCTGATCCATTTACAAAAGCCCTCACAGCTAAAGTGTTTGAGGGTCACCTGCAGAGTATAGGTCTATGGGACAAACCACATCTAGTCTAGGGCAAGTGGAAGATTTTGTACTAGGCACATATTATACTCTAGTTTACTATTTTGAGTACTTTTATTAGGTACACCCCACTAGCTTTAGGACAAGTGGGAGATTGTTGGGGTTGATGCCCTAAATCTCCTGGATCCTATAGTTTGTAATTATTTTATTTATTTAATAAAATATGAGATATTTTATTTGACATTTAGTAGCATTAACCCACAAAACCAATAAACTAACATCCAGGTTATCTTATGTCGCTTAAACATGTATGTAGAGACATACAGGTGGATCATGTTTAAGTGATAACCTAAATGGTCTGTAGTAGATGGAAAAGGTTGAATACCTTATTCTGGCGACATGACGGATACGACCAGCTTTTTAGATGTTACTATTGTTGTAAAGTGCTACAAATGATCTAATCCTGATCATTTATGTAAAGACATGTGAGCGGGAGTGTTCTATACAAAATGGTTTATATAAGACCGGAACATGAAATGAATAGTCTCATTATATAACGTTGTTAATAATAGACACTTACATTTCACCAGGATGGCCATAGTGATATGACTTGAATCTTAAATGAGTCTTGAACTCCTACCTATGAAAACGATCCTTTGATTTATATAGATGAGAGTGGTCAGATCGTCGACTCAATAAGCGTACCATTTTGAGGATTCATTTGATTGGGGAGCTGGAAACACAGCTACACAAGACGAAATTCACTCATTCTCTAATGTTGAGGTTAGTAGATAAATTGCTCTCTTAAGGGCTGATTCCGGGGCTTGAACAATGTGGCGCCACACCCTCTCTTGGCCCAGGATGGTTTGGTCATAGTTGGACTATGACTTATTGTTCATTTAGAGTAATTAGTGGTACTTAAGGAGTTAGATGTAATTGCAGGGGCAAAAAGGTAATTTTGGCCCAACTGTACTTACGAGCAATTTGTGACATGTTATCGCATTATTGATTGGTTATATCCAATGGACATAGAAATATATTTGTAGTTCGAAGAGTGCAGCTGTCGATCTTTAGTGGAGTAACCAGCAGTTAATGGACGTTGAATAATTTAATAAAAGGAGCTTAACTAATCATTCAAGTACCATTGGAGCTTCAATCTACAGGTCCATAAGGCCCCCTCTGTAGCTCAACAAGGATTATTGAGAATTAATTTTGGAATAATTTGAATTGTTCAAACGAATTGAGGAAATTAATTATATATTATATAAATAATTTAAATTAATTATATGTGATATAATTAATATAATGTATTTAATACATTATAGTATAAAGTTTATTTAAAGAGGTTTTAAATATTCGAATATGATTCAAATACTAATTATATGGATGAGATTCATATAAATAAATGTAATATGAATTAGATTTATACCTGTCTCTTATACACATCTAGATGTGTATAAGAGACAGCCTGTAGAGTATAGGTCTATGGGACAAACCACATCTAGTCTAGGGCAAGTGGAAGATTTTGTACTAGGCACATATTATACTCTAGTTTACTATTTTGAGTACTTTTATTAGGTACACCCCACTAGCTTTAGGACAAGTGGGAGATTGTTGGGGTTGATGTCCTAAAGTCTCGTGTCCTGTAGTTTGTAAACAGTTTGTACGAACGCTTGTGATGTACAATATCTGTCTCTTATACACATCTAGATGTGTATAAGAGACAGGCTTTGTGGAATGGTCACAAGTGTTGTGACTTATCACAGATGGTCTTATCCTAATCATTCGTATAGGAGACATGCGAACGGGGGTGTCCTATACAAAGAGTTTGTATAAGACCTGACCACGAAATGTTAACATCTCGCTATATAACACCGTTCATGACAGAGACTTCACTTCACTAGGATGACCATAGGTAACACGACCTCAATCCTGAGTGATTTGGGAACTCCTACCATTGAGGGCGGTCTTTTGATTTGTATGGGTGCGAGTGGCCAGGTCGCCGACTCAAACCTACCATTTTGGGGATTCGTCTGATTTGGGAGCTAGGAGCTCAACTACACAAGATGGAATTCACTCATTCCCTGAAACAGAGACAAATAGATAGATAGCTCTCTTAAGGACTGATTCCAAGACTTGAACGATGTGGAGCCACACACCTTCTCTTGGCCCGAGAGGTGTTCACACATAGTTAGACTATTTTGTATTGTTCACTAGAGGAATCAGTGGTTCTTAAGGAGTGAGATGTAACTACAGGGGCAAAACAGTAAATTGACCCAGCTGTACTTATGAGCATCTGTGAAGGATCATTATACTCATGATTGATTATATCCGATGGACATAGAAATATATATGTGGTAAGAAGAGTTCAGCTGTTGGTCTTTAGTGGAATGTCTGGCAGTTAACGGATGGTGGATCTCGTGGCTAAAGAGTTTAGTCAGCTATTCACATACTGTTGGAGCTTCGAGCCACAAGTCCATAGGTCCTCTAGGTAGCTTGAATAAAGTCGAGAATCAGTTTTTGGGTCAATTTGAAATGTTCAATTATATATGATATAATTGAATTGGTTAATTACATATGATATAATTGACTAAATGTATGTGATACATTATTTTGGAGAAAATTATATATAAATATGATTTATATCAAGTAGAGGGGAAATTACTATAGTAGATTTATGATATCAAACTATAGGTTAAGAATATAATATGATATATTCATTTATTAATTAATTGGTTGGTTATGTGATAATTGACCGGAAATTTCTCCTAAAACGTGCGATAGTGGGAAGATTGAATTCGGTTATTATAATTGAATAATAAAATGAAAATTAGTCTCATTTTGCAAATAGTTCGAAAAAATCGCTCACGGTGTGAAAACGTCACGATCGCTTAGTTGAGAGCCTATACGATAGCGCCTTATCGCCTAAACTATCGCACACCACCGTACTAAACGATTGCACGCGTTCTCTAAACGATCGCTCAGTTTCTCTAAATGATCACTTAGCGCACTGAGTTTTCTAAACGATCGCTTAGTAAAACCTACACGACTGTGTACCTTTCTCTAAACGATAAGCACCCGATTATACGATAGTTACCTACTATCTCCCACTTGCTTTTCGTTCTACACGATCATCCTTTCCTTCTTCCTCTACCAATTCCATCAAAGTCCACTCTTTGGATTCTCACTCCGAGAATACCAAGGGCTCTAAGTGGTGGTGTCGTCCCCAGTTGCTGCTTGTTCGTGTGCTACCGTTCGTGTAGACGATCGTGCTGCTGGTAGTCGACTGATTGCTGGACGATTTGGACTGTAGAGGAGTCACTTCTGTTGGATTGAGTTCGAAGTGAAGATAGTCTTCAACTGGTACGTTTACTCAATCTGTTGTTATTTAATTATTGAAGCATGCCTTTAATTAGTGCTACAATACATATCTGTTTGTTATAATGTATGTGTGGTAATTCTGTTACAATAAAGTCGGAAAGATCCGCATCTTCTCATGGATACTCTTGTTTAAGAGTTCCTTCAGTTGTGACCAGAGAGGAGGAATTTTGTGAAGATCTTCGGGTTCAAGGGTAAGTAAATTCCTAACCCTAATTCTTCCTCTTCATCTATAGCATGCTGTAAATTTTAGTATTATGCATAATTATTGTTCTGTAAATTTTCAATTTTGTGTAAAATTAAGATTGGGATTATCCTGCTTCCGCATTCAAACTTCACCGTGTAATAGATAGAAGAATAAAGGGGAAATCTAAAAATATAGTACCAATTTAAAATATTTGCAATTATGAAAGTGTTGATCCGTCAACTTTTGAATTTTTTCTAATTTTCGATTTTGCCCTCTATTTTCTTCTTGCATGTCTTCTTCTTCCCTTTCTTTTTTATTTTTAATTTTATTTTCTTTCCTTTTCTCCCGATTTTTTTTCTTTCTCCGATTTTTTTATTTTCTTTCTTTCTTCGATTTTTTTAAATTTTTTTCCTTTTTCCAGTTTAATTTTATTTTTTTTATTTTCTTTCCTTTCTCTAGTTTTTGTTTCCATCTCTCCAAACATTTTCCTCTCTCCTTCATCTTCCCATTTCCCACTAAAATCATTAAAAAAGAATTACGAGACTGAGTTTCAAACCCAAGACTTGAAGTGCCTAACTCACAAATGACTTAACATCAACAAACCAATCATCAAGTTTGATTACTATAACAAAAACAGATTTAAAAGAAACTACTTATTTTAGTCCTCAAGTTTGTACCATTTTTAGAATCATTTATTAAAAGTTTGAAATAATAAAGGATAATAGTTATTAAACAAGTTTATTTCTCAAAAAGATGAGAAATGAGAACACTACTAATCATGCCAAGAGTTTTTTTTCCCCTTTTTATAGGACTTTAAGAGTATGAAGTCTATCAGTAGTGTCATTGATTACATGTTATCATGGACAACATGTTATTGGTGATACTATGATATTATGCTATTAATGAAAACTTTTATGCACAATCAAACAATCTTGAGGAGTCATTTCATCTCAAATACTGCATTACATAATACATAAATACTATGAGTAATATCCTTTACATTGATAGTAATAGAAAGTTATCACTGGCAGTAGCTATCAATGATATCCTTTATGACTATCAATGTAGAACGATATCACTCTATACCTATATGCATCAATAATGATATACAAACACACTAATGTATCAACAAATTAACCAAAAGACCCAAAATATTTACAAACAAGTATATAACATGATATCAAATTCAAAGAACAAAAAACATCAAAACATTACCATTGATAGAAATATATCAGCAATAGCCACTATTGGCTATCATTGATAGAAACATATCAGTGATAGCAACTAATATCCCATTTCTAAAATTGAAAGCTATAAGTAATAGCAACATCTAATAACAACTACCAATGATAGCAACTGATAACACATTTCTCGAATTGAAGCTATCACTGATAGCAATTATCAGTTGCTATCACTAATAGCAGACATCAGTGATGTTCATCGATAGTAGCATCATTGATAGCAACTGATAGCAGCATCACTAATAACAACTAATAGCAGCTATTAGTCATAGCAACTCATAGAACATTTCTTAAATTGAAAGTTATCACTGATAGCAGTATCACTGATTGTAGCTATCAATGATAGCAACTAATAGCACACTTCTCAAATTGAAAGTTATCACTGATAGCAGCTATAGTGATAGCTTTCAATTTGATAAGTGTTTCAGTGATATTCACTTATAGCAGCTATCAATGATAGCAACTAATAGCTTCTCAAATCGAAAAGCTACCACTGATAGTAATTATCTATGATAGATACTAATAGCAGCTATCGGTGATAATTACTAATAGTACACTTCTCAAATTAAAAATCACTAATAGTACACTTCTCAAATTAAAAACTATCACTGATAGCAGCTATCAGTGATAGCTTTCAATTTGATTAGTGATAGCTTTCAATTTGTGAAAATCGGGAAGCAACATGTAAAATGGTGGCTAAACATGGGTTTTTTGGTCTTTTACCATTTTTTGTTCTATATATGCAATTATTTTATCTTTATACTACATATTCTAATATTTTGGGCTTAAATTCCATTTATGCAACTAGCCTTTTTAAAATAGATACTCACAATTATAATAGTGCAGAAAAGTTAAATTTGAGGTGGTAAATGGTTAGAGAATATAGCAGGAAAACTAAATCTAAAAGCTTGTATACAAGCCTTTGACATGTTGGTAAAAATTAAAAAGTGCATAAACAAGATCTTCTCATAATCTCATTTACTGTAGCAAGCTAACTCCACAACCCTAAATGAGGCCTAAGCCTAAGTTTACTTTCATTCGTATAATTAAATTAACAAATTTAGTATTAAAATAAAAATTTATTAAGCACAATACAATCAATATTTTTCTAATTTAAAATTAAAAATTGAACACCATAACTGCTTTCTCTGTTCATTACTCTTTAATGACAATTAATATAAGACCCATCCTCGTAGTTGTACTTTAAAAAAACAATTACTATGGGATTGTTTGGGGCTTGAGATAGGATGTCAGAGTTCATATGTCTGTAGAGTCCATATATCTGTAGAGTTTATATGTTTGTATTTGAGATGTTGAGTTATTTAGTCTGAGTTCATATGTCTGTGTTTTGGGTGCAGAATTGAGTTCATATGTCTGGATATCTGATGCAGTTTTTTAAATCTAAATATTATGTTTTTATGATTACTATTTTTGTCTTAAAAATTTTTTTTATTCAATAATTCTACCCACATTTGTTTAAATAAAATATGGATTGTAATTTTTTTCTTTTAATTTTTAGAACTTTTCTTTCTTTCTTTCTTTCTTTCTTTTTTGGTCAATGAACAACAATTAACCCATTACATTTCTTGTAGACATATGGTTAAATAAAATGATAAACTAAAGCGAAATCAAAACTTTCTAGCCAATTTTTCTTCATGAATTTCATTATCATCTTCTTATTTTTCTTCTTATTTCTATTGTTGCTCTATATTTTTACTATGTCATGTATTTTTTTTTCATTAAATTCCCCCATCATCGTAAAAGCCAATGGAATGTCACCACATTTCTTCAACAGTTTCACTTTCATTTCCTCTAAATTTGGAGAATCATCAGAGAACAAATTTCTATTTTTCACTAATTCTTACTAGAAAATGTTCCAGGATTTTTTTTTTCATCTTATGGTTTTTTTTTCCTATTCAACTGCATACATACTTTTCGTCTAAATATTCTTAACACTCATTTGACATGTGAACTCATTACGTATAAAAATTGCACTTAATATAGATAAAATAATATTTTTTATATAATCAACAACCCTACAACATATTTTAACAGTCATCAGTCTTATAATAGTCGGAAGTAGTTGTTGAAGTTGGTTATTGAAAATGATTTTTGTTGGAGTTTGTAGCCGGAGGTGGTTGTTGGAGCCTAAAGTTGGTCGCATGAAGGTGTATTAGAGTTGATTGTCGAAGTTTGTCATCGGAGGTTATTTTCGAATCCCAGAGTTGGGCGGGCGAAAGTGGTCATCGAAGTTAATCATCAAATATGATTTTCGGTAGAGATTGTAGTCGGAGGTGAATGTAGGAACCTAAAGTTAGTCGCATGAAAGAGTATTAGAGTTGGTTATCGGAGTTTTTCATTGAAGGTGGTTGTCGAAGCCTTGAGCTGGTCTTCAGAGTTGCTCGTTCGAACGTGATCATCGAAGGTGATTTTTATTAGAGTTTGTAGTCGGAGGTGGTCGTCGGAGCCTATGAAGGTGGTTGTTGTTGGTCATCGAAGTTTGTTATCGGAGCCAATTGGTCGTCAGAATTGGTAGCGCGAAAGTGGTTGTCGAAGTTGGTTACCAAAGGTGGTTATCAAAGTTGGTCGCGCGAAGTTTGTCGGAGCTCCGAGTTGGTCGTCGAAGCTATCATCGGAGTTGGTTGTTGGAGTCCGAATTTCGTCACTGGAATTGTTATCGAAAGTGGTTGTCAAATCTCGGAGTTGGTCACTGAAGTTGCCATCGGAGGTGGTTGTCAGAGTCCGGAGTTGGTCGTCGGAGTTGTCATCAGAGGTGGTTGTCCAAGTCCGGAGTTAGTTCTCAGAGTGTGACAGTAGCCGATGGGTGAAGCCATTGAAAACATGGAAAGAAATGAGAGTTGGGGTGAGTTGGTAAAATATACCAACTCAACTCCATCAACATTTAAAGTTGGTGGGTCAAATAATAAGTTAATATATTATACCAACTCAACTCATGTTGGTGAGTCAAACACCCCCTATAAATTATATATTGATCATGACACTAAAATCAAGACATAACAATCTAAACATCCAAAAGTTGTTGTGTTTCCTCGTAAAAACCATTTTTTTTTTCAATTTAATGATTGTTATTCTTAGTATCTATTAATTCTAATAATAAATTAGTGACACAAAAAATTGTCATAGTAGTCGAAAAAAATCCAAATTTTTTTCTTTTCCCCGTTTTATTACATTTAATGACTTTATTTGTAGTCATAAATTAATGACATGAAAAATTGTCATTAAAAATCCCAAATTGTTGTAGTGAACAACAACTACATTGTAATTAACATTGCAAGACAAAATATCACGAGTGGTTGCAAAAATAGCAAAAACCATTCTAAAAATTGTAAATTTAGCAGTGACTTTTTTAAATTTACATACATATATATAGCAAAACGATATTAGGTATGACTTAAATTTTTTAATATTCAAATTTAAATATTTTTGGTGTAGCAGCTTTAACATGAGAACCTAATAATAATAATTTTTTTTTAAAAAAAAAAAAAAAAAAAAAAATTCATTGACTTTGATATTCAGAAAAAAAAAAAAAGAAAAAAAAAACCTAGAAAGCAACTTCTCTCCCTTGTATGTGACAATAACACTTATTTTGCAAATTTGATAAATAATCAGAACTTTTATATTAAGGGATTTTGTCATTCACCAAAAGTAAAACAAAAAGAAAACAATATCTTTATTTAAACAATAATATATTTATTCTGAACAATGCATTTAAATATTACATAAAAATTCCTCTTAGACCTTTTGGACATTTTTGTATTGGTAATATACTTTTTGAAAATAGACCTATAGTATTTAACAAAGACTTGGAAATGAAATTCACATATACAACTAACCATTTAAAAAAAAAATACTTTTGGATGTAGAAAAAAAAAACTACAAAAAAAATACTTTGGGCATTTATATCTAGTCATAATTAAGGAGTCACCACATTATGATGACAATTTGAATATAGCTTAACTGATTAAGACATATCGTGTCAACCAAAAGGTACTTAATATTAAAATTCATCTTCTTTCAAATTAATTACTTTGTTTAGCATTTTGATTCCTATAAATTTGATCTTATTTCATTTTAATTAATATACATATGATTAAACGTGAATTTAATTTCTATAGTTTCAATAGTTATCAAAAATAGTCATTTCTTGTTAGTTTGAAATGAAATTTTTATAGTCAAATTTAGTACACTAATAATAATACATCTTAGGAGTATATATTTCTATAATTATATATAGAGAAAGAATGATAAAGTATACTAATTTTTTTTTAATAAATTACTAAGAGATAGAACTATATTTAAGATTTATATATATGAAAAAATATACAGAATAAATTTAGACACTTGAAAGTATGAAAAAAGATTAAAATAGTCTTTTGATTTGACCAAATTTCTCTGAGGTAATAGTGAAAATTTGTCTGTTTCAACCCTATATCTTTCACTATCTATATATATATATTGACACTTGACCTAGGGACAAGTGGGGAGTTGAATCATTATAAACTTAATTGACTAGGATATATAATCTAAAAAAACTAGGATATATATATATATATATTAGAAATTTGGAAGTAAAGTTTATAGAAAGGGTCAAATGTCAATGAAAATTCCAATTGCAACCAATCAAAAATTGGAGCACAGAATTGTTTGGTTATATTTATAAATCAAGAAGATTAAGAATTAGGGAGGGAAATTAAAACCAAAGGCTTAGAAATGGGGATGGGTGTGGAATGGAGCTTGGTCTCTGTGGTGTCTTTCTGTCTTTTGGGTATGGTCTTTCACTCTGGCTTTCTTCATGCTGGCAAAGCTCCAAAAGGTAACAAAACAATAATGCTTTATTCATATCATTATTTTCTGCCGATTAGATTGACTTAAAAGGAAAATTTTGTTTTTTTTTATAAAATTGATTTAAATATACTTTAAAAACTATTTTAAGTATTTACCAAACACTATAGTTTCTTCAAAAAATGACTTATTTTTAAAATTAAACACTTGAAAATGTATTCCAAACATACCTAAATTGTTGTATTTTTAGATTTTGTTTCCTTTTAATTTTTATACTTTCAAATGTCTAATACTAAGATTTTGAGAGTATAAAGACTAAAATGAAATAGAACTCGAACTATAGAGATTAAATTTTGATTTTAACCTACCTTTGTTTTTCTCTCAGCAAGATTCAATCCTCAACAATCACTAAAGTCTCGTTTGGTAAACTAATTTGGTTTTTTTTTTTTTTTTAAATTAAACTTATAGACACTACTTTCATCTCTAAATTTTTTCATTTGTTATCTATTTTTACCAATGGTTTAAAAAATCAAGTCAAAACCTGAAAACTTAAGGTTCCGTTTGGTAACCATTTTGTTTTTTAAAATTAAACCTATATCATCTACATTTCTTACAATGATTTGTATCTTTCTTAAGTATAATGGTTGAATTCTTAACCAAATTCTAAAGATAAAAACAACTTTTTGAAAGCTATTTTTTTTAGTTCTCAAAATTTGGCTTGGCATTTTAAACTATTTTCACTAGATAATAAAAGAAGAAATTTGGAAGTGAAAGTAATGTCTATAGGCTTAATTTTCAAAAATAAAAACAAAAAAAAAATGATTATCAAACGGGACTTTAAAAAGTAGCTTTTTAAAAAAAATTGCTTTTGGAATTTGGCTAAAAATTTAACCATTATAGTTAAGAAAAATACAAATCATTATAAAAATAAGGTGGGAATAGATTTAATTTTTAAGAACTAAAATAAACTACCAAATAATTACACGATGGGACTAAAATAATACAATCATGGTTGGAATTCGATCGAATTGATTTTAATATATTGTGAGAAGAAAATATAATACCTCATAATAGTATTCTTTAAATTGAGATTATTTTTAGTACATAACTTTAAAAGAGAGGAAAGAAAAGAAAGCTAATTTTGGAATTTGTCTGTTTGGTTTTTGAAATTTCAAAATTACATCAATTTAATCAATCTACTTGAGTTTTCTTTTTTAATTCATAAATTTGTCTAAAAAAAAATTGAAAATTTAAAGTTTCATTAGACAGAAACATTAAAATTTTATAAATAAAATTTTTAAAATTCTTGATTTTTGTAGAGATTTATTAAACACAAATTTAAACTATATGACCTAATAAACACAAAGTTGAAAGTTTGATAATCATTTAAACATTTATTTATGGTTTTTGAAAATTAAACTTATAACACTATTTTACTCCTATACTTCAATGATTTGTTATCCACTTTCTCTAAATTTTTCCAAAGGAAAAAAAAAAAGAGAGAAGAGGGAAAAACAAGCAGAATTTTCAAAAATAAAAAATTAAAGCCTATTTGATAAATTATTTAATTTTCTATTTTTGAAAATTATACTTATTTTCTTTACAACTTTTTTTTATCATAGGTTTCATTTTTTTTCTAACCGAATACTCAGAATTATCAGCTTGAAATTTTGCTTAAAAATTTTCTTTTTTTTTTTTTTTAAATTAAGCTTATTTTTGTCTTTGAAATTTTTTAAACACTTCTAAAAAGCATATATATAAAAAAAAAAAAACAAAGAAATCAAGAGGTGAAAGTAGTGTTTATGAGTTTAATTTTAAAAAAACCAAGAATGAAAAACGACCTTAGTTTTTTGTTTTTGTTTTTTTAAAAAAAATTAAACTTATAAAATACTACTTCTACTCATAAAAATTTTATATTTTGTTATCTAGTTTTTAAAAATCAAATCAAATTTTGAAAACTAGGGTCTTACCTATTAACAATTTGGTTTTTGGTTTTTAGTTTTTGAAAATGAAAAGTAGCATTAGAAAAGTTGTTTTAATTTTTAAAATTTGATTAGGAATATGAATTGTTTCTCTAAGAAGAGTGAAAACAATAATAGAAAAATTAGAAACAAACAATCGAAATTTCAAAAATTGGAAATTAAAATTGAAATAGCGGTTAATCAGAACGTAAATGATTATCAAATAGGGCTTATATAAAAAATGAAATCATTATCAAATAAAGTTTTAAAGATTTAATAAACATAGTTAGATGTTTAAGGACTAATTAACTAGATGCAAACTTCAAATTGTGAACTAAACTTATAATTTAACCATGAAAAACTAAATTAATGTTTCTTCCAAATAAAATATTCAAAATCTAAAAGATGGAGATAAAAATATATTAACTAAAATGCCCAAAAATTGATAGTTTAGAAATCAAATTAGGATTTAAATTTGTGAGCTATCAAAGGAAAAAAGATACTTCTATTTGATAATTTTTTGGACCCTATTGAATAATTATTTGGACCTTTTGATTTTCTGTTTTTGGTTTTAAAAATTAAATCTATAGACACTCCTTTTATCTTTAAATTTCTTTATTTGTTATCTACTTTTTACTAATAGTTTAAAAAACTAAGCCAAAATTTGAAAACTTATGTCCGTTTGGTAACCATTTTATTTTTAAAAATTAAGTCTATAGACACTATTTCCACCTCCAAATTTCTTCGAATTATTATATAACCTTTTATCAATGGTTTAAAAAACCAAGCCAAAATTTGAAAACTAAAAAAATAGGCCCTGTTTAGTAACAATTTTGTTTTTCGTTTTTATTTTTAAAAATTAAGCTTATGAACACTACTTCCACCTACAATATTTTTCTTTTATTATTTATAGGTTTGGCAATAGGGTCAGGACAAGACGGAGAGGGGTTCCCCATCCCGTACCCGATGGGGGGATTTACCCCCATTTGAAAGCGAGGACAAGGGCGGGGATTCCCCGTTTCCCCTTTTGTTTCTCCATGAGGACCTTTTTATATTAAAAAAAACCTTAAAATTTTCTTTGATTTGGGCTTGAACACTTTTTAAATTGGGTTTAAATGTAAAAAGTTAAGATATCTTATAATATATATAATATATATATATATATATATAATGTTTAAAATTCTAATCTGGGGTGAGGATACCCTCCCCATCACCGCCTCGTCCCCGATTTAGGGACCCTAAAGAGATTCCCGGTCAAACTGGGGATTCCCCGTTCTGATCGGGGTGGTGTCCAATGGGGACCCGACCCCGCGAAAAATTTTGCTAACCCTAATTATCTACTTTTCACCAATGGTTTAAAAAACCAAGCTAAATTTTGAGAACTAAAAAAAGTAGCTTTCAAAAAGTTGTTTTTGCTCTTGGAATTTGGCTAAAAATTCAGACATTGTACTTAATAAAATATGCAAAATCATTGTCATAAATGTGAATGAAATAGGCTTAATTTAAAAACTAAAAAAATTAAAATATCAAATGGGGTCGTAGCTTTAGATTTTTTTTTCTAAAAAAAATCGGCTAAGAATTCAACAATTTGACTTAGAAAAGATACAAATCATGGTAAGAAATTGAGAGAAAATAGGCTTAATTTTTAAAAGTAACAAATAAAAAATGAAATGGTTATCAAACAATGCCTAAAAAAAAGTAGTTTTTAAAAAGTCGTTTTTATTTTTTGAAATTTGGTTAAGAATTTAACCATTGTACTTAAGAAGAGGCAAATCAATGTAAGAAATGGTGAGGAAATATGCTTAATTTTCAAAAACTAAAAATCAAAATCGAAATGATTACCAAACGGGACGTTGGTTTATCGATTTTAGCCTTCTAAAATAAAGTCTATAAACACCTTTTTTACCTTGAAATTTCTTGTTTAGTTATCTATTTTTAAAAACCAAACCAAGTTTTGAAAAAAAAAAATTTAAGCTCTGTTTGGTAACTATTTCATCTTTTGTTTTTGAAAATTAAGTATATTTTATCTCAATTTCTTTATAATGAGTTGCATATTTCTTAAGTACAAAAGTTAAATTCTTAAAAAACAAAACTACTTTTAAAAAAACTACTTTTTTAGTTTTCAAAATTTGACTTGGTTTTATAAAAATATTGGTAAAAAGGAAGAAATTAGAGGTGGAAAAAAAATGTTTAGAGACTTAATTTTAAAAAATTTAAAACAAAAAACTAAATGGTTATCAAATGAAACCATAATAATGTTTTAAAAAAATAATTTTACTATAATGTATATTAATGAAAAAATATAATAAAAATAGTTTGATTAAGTTTGTACTAAAAGAAAATTAAAGAACTCGTCAAAAATTTATTTTACTTTTTTAAGAAACAAAGGCAAAAATACAAGGAAAATTATTTTAAATGACAAAATTGCTAAAAATATTTACAACTAATAGCAAAATATCACAGTCTATTTGTGATAAATCGTGATAGACTACTATCTGTGTCTATCTGTGTCATGATAGATATAGCCAATAGTATATCGCTGTCTATCACAGATACACTGTGATATTTTACTATTAACTGTAAATATTTTGATTCATTTTTCTATATTTGAAAACAACCCAACACACAACACATAAGTTTTTTTTTATTTTTAGTTTTTTAAAAAATATAAAATAAAAAGTAATTACTAAACATATTTTTGGTTTTCTGTTTTTTTAGTAGAAAACCAAAAATAGTTACCAAATCTATAAGATTTTTGTTTCTTAAAAGCTAAAGAAAAGACATAAAAAATAAAAAATAAAAACTATAAAAAACTAAGACTTTGTTCAGTAAGAAATATGAAAGCACAAATTTAATAACGAGGGATTCCATGAAAATAGAGTTGCATTTCATGTTATCAAATATGTAGGTAATATTTTAAGAAATTAAATTTTAATTTAAAGCAATTATTTTAAATATGTTTGATATGTATTTATAAATCATAAAATTGGTTGTTAGATATCTACTAAATATTAGATTAACTATAAACCAATATTAATTAATTTACGAACATGTTTTATGTTAATTTTTTTGAATGATTATTACATTGTAATATTGTATAATTTAATACATTACATAATGCACATTAATTTGGGGACTTCAAAAATAGAAAAATAAGGGAACTATTTATACAAAGTAGCAAAGTTTTAATTTTATTTGGTAGAGATTAATCAAGGATGATAGAAGTCTATCAGTATCTATCAGTGATAGAAACTGATAGAATTCTACCATTAACAGACGTTGATAGAAGTTTATCATTGTTTGTCAGTATTTTTTTTTTTTTTTTACTATTTTTGTAATAGTTTGACATTTTTTCTATATGTGAAAATTTTTCTATTAATTTTTTTTGAAAAGATGATAATTAATTTAAGTAATCATACAATCCAAAAACAAATTTCATAATCAAAGTTCCAATAATTTGCCAAACATACGAAAATATAAAACAGAATCCATGTCCTAAAAATCTAATAGCTAATCAAAAAGATCTAAATTGACCGTTTATTGTTAGGGGACACTTGCAAGAATGAAAAAATTATTAAATTTACAAATTTAGCAACGATTTTTCACAATTTGCAAATATAGTAAAAAAAAACATAAAAAAGCATATTTTCATTCTTATGATTCCAAATTTATCCTTATTGGTGTATCAACATGTATATCAATAGTATATCTAATATATTTTATATCAAATATATCAATCATGTAATATACTTTATATTTGATATATCAATTTACTAATATACCAAATATGAAATATGTAAGTTACACGATTGTATACCAAATGAATCATTTATAAACCATATTAATGAATCATTTATAAACCATATTTATTAGTCAAGAAGTGCTTGTTCACTTAGTATTATTCTTGGACTTAATTTCTATCCTTATTCATCTGTTATAAAATATTTTTTATAGTACATTATAATCAGCTTATAGTGGTTCATTCCATTATGTTAGTAACCATTTTAAATAAATGTTGATAAACTATTCGTACACCCATGTTATACATGGAATTGAATTTTGAACATGTGTGTTTATATATAATTGGTATACTTGAACAAATGTATTTTTAATAAATATTGATATACTAATGATACATCAACGTTTTATACTTGAAATGAATTTTGAGTTAATGTTCATATAATACTAATACACCAATGTTATAATTAAAATTTTATTTAGAAGATATATTGACATACTACTAATACACTAATAATATTTTTTACATAATTTTTTTATGAGCATTGATACAATATCGATAAACTAATTTTTAAAATGAATTTTTGATGAGTGTCTAACTATAATTACTAATGCAATAATAATATATATACTTGAAATTGAATTCTGAATGAGCAGTCATATACTACTAACACATTGGTACAGTACTTAAAATGGATTTAAATCATGAGCGACATGTTATCGATATACTAAAAATGTATATAAAATGAATTTTTAATGATTACTGATATATTATTGATAAATCTATGTTATAATTTAAATAAAATTTGATGAGCGTTGATAAATTATGATAGACCAAATGCTTAATATTGCATTTTCAGCTCATTATGATATATCACTGATGCACTAATGATCTACTTGCAATTCTTTTTGAATTAGTAATAATATACAATTGAAATGCCAATGTTAAACTTACCATGATATACTTCATATTTGATATACCAAAATTAAATATAACTTATACCATTATAATCATATAAAAGAATTGAAAATAAAACAAATTAACTAATATAATTTATATTTGGTATATTACTGACAAAATTAATGCATTTAACATATGCTATGAACATCAAAATTGAACTAATCAAATGAAAATAACTCTATATCAACGCAAAATAATAATAATAATAATAATATTTACCATAATCAAACAAACGATGTTGATCATAGCACAATTAAAATCATGATCTACCGGTTGAATAAATGCTATTCTTTAAATAAAGTATATTAATTGATCAATATACCAAATATAATTTATATCGGTTAACTGATATACCAAAATATAAAGTATATTGATATACAAATGAAATCATAAAAATAAAAAAAAAACCAACAATGAGGTCTTTTTTTTTTTTTGCTATATTTACCATTTTAGAAAATTATTGTTATATTTGCCAACACGGTTATATTCTTTTTCCACCAATTACAATTTGCCTTATTATTATTATTATTTTTTGATATCGACGGTAATTTATTTCAATTACATTATTTTTGAACTTTCCCGCTCTGATTCTTCATTGGTTGAAGACTTCATTAGCATCGACTGCGGCGGACTACTCGACTCCGTCGACCTGAACAGTGAATTCCCATACCAATCAGACAAGAACCTGATCGATTCAGGAGTGATCGGTCAGATTTCCCCTGAATTTTCCGAAAAATTTTGGCTGCAATACAGAACCCTAAGAAGCTTCCCGGAGGGAGTAAAGAACTGCTACACTCTCCGCCCAGAATCCGGCAAGAACAACAATTACCTCATCAGAGCCGTCTTTGTCTATGGCAATTACGACGGCAAGAACTCCACCCCTGTATTTCGCGTCTATCTTGGCGTTAATCTATGGGATACCATCACCAGAAGAAACATCAGAATCGAATCCGTTTACATGGCTCCCACTGATTATATTGACGTATGCCTTATCAATATTGGAAGTGGAGTTCCTTATATTTCTGTTTTGGAATTACGGCCCTTAGGCAACTCTGTTTATCGCACTGATCCCCGGCAATTCATGGCTCTCTGGGATCGATCCGATGTCGGCGGCGAATATACACTCAGGTAATCAACTAGGGTTTTCCTTGTGTGGTCGTGATGTATGATTAACTTTCCCTAATTAAATCATTTCGCCAACAGATATCCGCAGGATATTGAAGATCGAATTTGGGTTACGTATGATGATTACCTGGGTTCGATCAAGAAGATACAGACCAGCGGGAGCATCAAACTGACCAGTAACGATCCGTACAAATTACCGGAATCAATGTTGAAAACTGCCTATGCAACCCTAAATTCCAGCATCCCTTTCGTATATAAATGGAGCCCTGTAGAGGCCAGCTCTCGATTCTATTTCTGCTTTCATTTCGCTGAGGTTGAGAAGTTGGATACTTCTGTAAGAGAAATGAGTATTGTGTTGAATGGCATCCACACCATTTCACAATCCCTAAAGCTTGAGTATCTCAAACCACAAACCATATGCTCAGCTTCAGATGGTCTCCCTGTAAATCTCAATGAAGATAATTATTTACAAATTTCTGCAGCCTCCGGTTCGGATCTTCCTCCCATTATCAATGGGTTTGAGTTTTTTTATATCATAAACATCTCTCATTCACCTACACTCTTACAGGACGGTATATCTTTCCCTTTCATCCTCCAATTTTTGTTCATTACATTTAGATTAATGTGTTTACATGTAATTATTTGTCATTGTTTTTCCCTATATATGTATAGTTAATGCTGTAATGGATATAAAGAAGACATTCAAGCTATTGAATACTTACTGGCAAGGAGATCCATGTTTGCCTGAATTTTCTGTATGGAATGGTCTAAACTGCAGTACTAGCAATCCCCCAAGGATAATTTCACTGTGAGTGCGTCGCAAACTTATGTTGTCTTAATGATATGTTTGGGAGTGATTTTGAAATTGTTCAAATAGCTGTTGTCATGTTCTAAATCATTCCAAAATACACCTTTAATCACTCAAAGTTGATTAAACATTTAATTTTACACATTTCTATGCAGTTTTCATATGATTTCAGAGTAATTTTGAAAGTGACAAAAGTGATTTAACTATTTTGGAATTATCCTAAACATATCGTAAGTTACCTCAGGTTTATCTAACAAAATTTTGTGAATGCAGGAACTTAAGCAGGAGTAAGTTAACAGGAGAGATCCCATTTTCCATCTCCAATCTCACTCAATTGGAGACTCTGTACGTACCTCACTATTTAAGATTAGAGTGGAACTATATTTTGTATTAACTCTCTTAATCTTTCCTCCCTTCAATTCAACTCGATTGGCAAAAAGAAAACCCAATACTGATAACTGTTTCTTTGTTCTAATCTTCAACCTGCTTTATATCTTACAGGGATTTATCCTACAACGACTTGAGTGGACTACTTCCTGAATTTTTAGCGCAACTACCTCGTTTGAAAATCCTGTAAAATAATTCTACTGACTTTCAATTCTAAATTTAAACTACAACCTTTTCCAGGATTGGTAGGATTGACTGGATTAATGATTTCATGTTGACCATCTTTTTGTTTTTCTGGCAGCAATTTAACTGGTAATAATCTTGGTGGCACAGTTCCGGAAGCACTTCTAGTGAAATCTAGAGATGGAGTTTTGGATTTGAGGTCTGAATAATTATATTCCCCAAAACTCAACACAAAATTCGTATATTCTTCTTGTCACTCTCCTTGTATTTTGTGTGGATTCTCACTTTTTCTCTTCTTCCTCTTGTTGGATGCAGAATAGATGATAATCCAGAACTCTGTTCGTCACCTCCTTGCAAGAAAAAGAAAAAGAAAAAGAAAGTTGTTGTTCTTCCTGTTATCATTGCTGTCATAGGAACTATCCTAATTATAGCCTGCTTGGTCTTACTTTTAATCTATAAGAAAAGCAAGAAAAGTAAGTCATGTCACTTCTTGATTCCGCTTTTATGTTTCTGATGATAAGTATTGGGCCTTAAAGAGAATTTTAGAGAGAGGAAATATCTGCTTGTAAGTTTGTCTTGTGGATTATTTATTGTAGAGAATTCGGTGAAGTCGACGGAAGAGAAAATTTCACTGAAGCAAAAGCATCGAGAGTACAGCTACTCCGAAGTTGTGAGTATTACAAATAATTTCAGAGACATCATTGGAGAAGGAGGATTTGGAAAAGTATATAAAGGTGCTTTGAAAGATAAAACTCTGGTTGCTGTAAAGCTGCTCTCATCAACATCAAAGCAGGGCTATAGGGAATTTCAAACTGAGGTTATAAATAATATATGTTCCATACAATGACAAAACCGTTTTTTTCCCCGCTTTTCCAATTCTAATTGGATTCACATGATAATGCTGCTTCAGGCACAACTCTTAATGATTGTTCATCACCGAAACTTGGTTTCTCTTGTTGGATATTGTGACGAGGGTAACACCAAGGCACTCATTTATGAATACATGGTCAATGGAAATTTGCGGCAACGTTTATCTGGTAATCATGTTTTATGATGAAATTTCACTTTCTTATGTCGCTCAGAAACAACTCAAATAGAGGCAGGTATCAAAATATGAAAGATAAAGTAGTAAGATTAAGATATAACCAGGTACTTGGAACCTTCTATCTTGAGTAATCTCACTTAAGTCTAAATCCACTAAACAATTGTCTACCTTCATCCCTTCCCATTCCCTCGATTTATAAATAGCTCTGTTTTTTGGGTTTTTTTGGGTTAATTCCTAATATAACCGTGATATCCAAATTATATTCTAACTTCTATCCTAATAGAATTTCTATCCAAATCCTAGAACCCTAAATTTGTTTAGTAAATGAAATCTCGTGACAAATATTCCCAAAGACATGCGAATGATAAATCAAGAATTTTGCAGAGAGGTTAACTAAAATTAGAATTAATAGATTTGTTTTGGCTACAGAGAAAAACACAAACGTTCTGAGTTGGAATGAAAGACTTCAAATTGCAGTGGATGCAGCACATGGTTACCATATCATCAACCTTCTACTTTCTCACCTTTCTTCTTCTTTATTATAATTCTTTTTTAATTATTTTCTTTCTTTCCTCTTCCATGGATGTTTCAGGGCTTGAGTATCTACATAATGGTTGCAAGCCAACAATAGTTCACAGAGATTTAAAACCTGCCAACATACTATTAGACGGTATGATGCAAGCCAAAATAGCTGATTTTGGATTGTCTAGAACTTTTCAAGTTGAAAATCAATCTGAAATGTTAACACAATTAGCTGGAACACCAGGCTACTTTGATCCTGAGTAAGTATTTCAATTGAGTTTCATCTTCTTACACGTCTTAAAATTGATGTAATTTGGCGTTATTTGTCTCTCTTTCCAGAAACCAAACACTTGGAAATTTGAATAAGAAAAGTGATATTTATAGCTTTGGCATAATCTTATTTGAGTTGATCACTGGGTCCCCTGCGATAACAAGAAGCTATAATGGAAATAATATTCACCTTCTAGATTGGGTTGCTCCAATAATCAAGAAAGGGAAGATTGAAGATGTGGTTGATGTGAGAATTAAAGGAGAAGTTAACCATGACTCAGCTCGTAAAATGGGTGAGATAGCAATGTCATGCACCCAACCAAATGGTGACCAAAGGCCTGACATTAGTGTTGTTTTGGAGGAGCTTAAGGAGTGTTTGGCAGTGGATCTAAGAACACTTTCAGAAAGCTATGAATTTTCTTCAACAATTTTAGCTGAGATAAATGCTGGTCCTAATCTTAGGTGATTGAATTTCATTCTTACGCTTCAAAACACGCACACACACATATAGTCGTTGTCCTGACTTTTCTGCCTACCCCTTTTTACATTTGGTTTCCTTTTCTTTTTTTAACCACGCGTGTGAAGTTGGAAGATTCAAACTTGTAATCTTTTGCCTGAGAGTATATATTTGAAACAGTTGAACTTGAACTATACTCATGTTCAAAATATTGTGTTTAAACCACTATAAAACATTGTTTCATCATCTTTTTTTTTTCTTCTCTTCCTCTGAACTTTAAACTTGATATAATATTTCTTTCATGTCTTGGTTCTTGTGTTTGAAAAACAAAAACTTATGGTCCCGTTTGGTAATTTCGTTTTTGGTTTTTGTTTTATGAAAATTTAGCATTTTTTTCTTTCTAATTTCTTACCGTGATTTGAATTTTTTTTAATTAAAAGAGTTGAATTCTTAGTCAAATTTCAAAAACAAAAATGAGTTTTTATAAGTTATTTTTCTAGTTTTCAAAATTTGGCTTGGTTTTTAAAAATATTCGTAAAATGTAGATTACAAATAAAAAATTTAGAGATAAAAGAATGTTTATAGATTTAATTTTAAAAAAAATATAAACTAAATAGTTATCGAACGAGAACTAAAAGAAAAAAAATTGGGAAAACATATTAAACAAGTGTATATTAAACGACCATGAATGCCCATATCAAATAAATTTAAGTTTATATCGTTTGATATAGTTTCAATGTATGTTGAATAACCATAATGTGTAAAGAAAAAAAAGAGGAAAAAGAGAAGGTCCTACCGGGAGTCGAACCCAGGTCGCTGGATTCAAAGTCCAGAGTGCTAACCACTACACCATAGAACCAGTTGATTGATTAAAGAAGTATAAAACAAATTAAATTGAGGACAAATGTTTTTGGAGAATAAAAATACAACTCAAATTCCACCGGTTAATCCGAGCATAGATAAATGTATAATAGCACACACCAATTATCATAGTATGCATTAGCAACACATCAGTTATCATTTCAAATATTGGTGATTTGATTTCGATCCTACACTTATTGAATCCAAAATAATAATAATGATAAAATACATTTCAGTATTCAAAATTACTTTGAAATTATTAATAAGTGGAAAATTAAATTACACGTATCTATTCTTTCAAAACAATACTACTAATAATAAAATCATGGTCTTCTCTTCATCCAAAATCTCTATTTCTCCCATCTCCTAATTTTTTTCTTTCTTTTTCATCTCTTTTTATTTTCTTCCTTTTGTAAATCTTTTCCATCTATTACTTTTCCTTTTCTAAGTTACTTCTTTTTCCAACAACTCCAACTTCATTTTACTCTTTTCCCTATTACTTTTTTTTTTCTTTTAAATGAACTCAATTTTTATTTCCATTTTATTTTTCAAACTCTCTTCAGAAAAGAAAAAAAACAAACTCCAAAAGTAAATTACCTATTTAGAGAATACTTTTAAAAGCTAGAAAACTAAAATCATTTCTACTAAATATTAAATTTAAACATTTGAAAGTATATGAAGAACTAAAATGAAATGAGACTAATGTAGAAGGACCATAATAATAGCCAAAATGAGTTTAGCTTAATTGACATGGTATTCCTCTCTAGAAATAGGAGGTTTGATCCCTCATCTTGTAGTTTTTTATACCATAATTATATTTTAATAACATAAAACTAGTACACATAAAAGTCACGATATATATATAGACAGGACAATCTTTGAGAGCATATTGAGCTGCACCTATCTTTTTGGAACTCACTCATACTCACAAATAAAATAAAAAAAAAAAGTTTACAACACAAGATGTACCAAATATATTTTTCACATATACATAAATTTAAAGGTATGAACTTAAAACACAAGTACCTAAGACAAGGAGCAGCATGATTTGAATCACCTAAAGTTATTGAATAGATAATAGAGATTGCATGGAGATATATATAGACAAGACAATACTTGAAGAAGGGATCAATAAACACACCTATTACTTTAACTAGGTTGACACACCTTTAACGTCCTCCTAATATCCCAAAATCAAAAGCATTTTATTGATCAAAGAAAGGTACAAAATTGGAGGGTAGTTCGATATGTAATTCATAAATAAAAAAAGACAGGCTAAAGGAAGGCCTTCCAAATTAAAGCAATAGTAGAAACATCATATGATTTAAATACAGGATCTATGACTCTATTTTTCAATTATTGTTTTTAAAAATTTAGATGTTAATTTTAAGTACTTACTTAGGATCAAGATAACTTGATGTTCCAGTTAATTGTGTTGTAATGTGAGAATAAGTTTTAGTTGAAAAATGGCTAGATAATAAAAAATTAACTATTTTGGCTTGCATCAGATCATCTAATCGTATATTGGCAGGTTTTAATAAACCAAAAAGGAGAAAATGAAGGAAAATCAATCTTCATTTCTTTGATCAAATGTGGAGTACAACAAACTTTTAAATATACATGTGATAGACTAAAAATAATCACTTGTAACAACTAAAATGACTAAGTTTATTCACCGCAAAGATAATATCAGGACGTGATATAGTCAAGTAAAGCAGTCGCTTAATTAATCGTCTATAGACAGAGGAGTCAGTTAGCAAAGCATCATCATAAAAATGTAGTTTCACATGAGGATCCATAGGTAAAATAGTGGGTTTACCCCAAGAAATCAACATCTTCTAGAAGTTGTAGAACATAATGATGTTGAGAAAGAAAAAGGCCTTTGACATATCGTGCTAGCTCAAGACCAAGAAAGTACTTAAGGTCTTCCAAGTTCTTGAGCCTAAAATGGTCATTCAAAAGACGCTTTAAGTCTTGAATACTAGAAACATTTGAGCCCTTGATGATGATATCATCAACATACACCAATAAAGCGACAAAGGAAGAACTAGTACCTCGTACAAAGAGGGAATAATCAGCTTTGGATTGTCGAAAATCAAAAGATAGCAAGACGTGAACAAACTTAACAAACCACTACCGAGAAGCCTGTTTCATATCATAAATTGATTTGTGTAAACGACAAACAAACCACTCCCTATTAAATGAAGCATCAATATGTGGATGATAACCTAACGACATATCCATGTAAACCTCCTCAAATAAATCACCATGAAGAAAAGCATTATTTACATCTAATTGAATTAAGGACCAATGCTTAGAAACAGATACAACAAGAAGAATTTTCACAATTACTCCACAGGAGAAAAAGTTTCAAGAAAATCTAACCCTTCCTAGTGAGTGTATCCTTTGGCAATAAAATGGGCCTTGTACCTCTTAATAGATCCATCAGACTTGTGCTTGATCTTATAAACCCACTTGCATATGATAGAGTGTTTGCCAGTGGGAAGAGGAACAATGGACTAAGTCTTATTAGATTCTATGACTTGTAACTCTTCTGTCATGGCCTTATACCAATGCTTATGAATAGTTGCCTGGTGATAATATTGGGGCCCAAAATTGGCAGAAACGTTAAGCAAGAAATTTCGATGAGTAGCATTCAAACTGGAATAAGAAAGATATTCCTGCAGAGGATACTTAGTTGAAGATGGAGACTTAGAAGAACCCAATAACAGATTACAGTGGTAATCAACCAAATAAGAAGGAGTCTGACTAACCGTCTGGAATGTCGCAACCCAATATTAGATGAAACATTCTCGATACTAAAAGTAGAAGGAGGAATCACCTCAATAATAGGTAACTGTAATAATACAACTGAAGAAGGAACCATTTCAATAGCTTGATCAATAGCAGAAACAATATCAACGTCAGAAGCATATTGTGGAGAAACCCCCTGCAAAACTATCATGTACGCTAGAACTAGAAGAAGTTGGCAGTGAAATGGTGTCAAACGCCTTTGGCAAAACTAAATTAGGAAAAAGGTCAGTCATTTCGACATCGTGAGTTATAGAATGAAAATGAAAGCATGTCTCATGAAAAACAACGTCATGGGAGACAAAGAACTTCCTCTTCTCAACATCAAACAACCTATAAACCCTTTATGTTAGGCGGATAGCTAACAAATACAGTAGCAGTGGCCCTTGGATGAAATTTTGATCGATCACCCATTAATGTGGAAATGAAACATAAACATCCAAAAGTGTGTAATGAGTGATAATTAGCCATCTTATCATGCAATAATTTATATGAAGTTTGCCACTGAAGACCATGAGAAGGAGTTCTATTAATCCAGAAAACTACTGTAAGGACACACTTTCCTCAAAATGAAATGGGAGAAGGTGACTGAAAATATAAGGCCCTTGCTACATTTAAGATATGTTGATATTTACGCTCCACCACAAAAATTTGTTCAAGACGGTATACATGAAAACTAATGGACAACATCTTTCTTATGAAAAAGATCATAAAAAACTGACTTAGGGGCATTATCTAAGCAAAACTTTTTAATGAGCAATCCATGCTGGGTTTTGACATGAGCAAAAATTAAGAGATAATTAGAAGAACATCAGATTTCTTATGTAAAAGGAAGAGTCAAGTATATCTAGTGCAATCATCTACAATAGTAAGAAAATAACAATGTCCATTATGGGAGAGTGTCATATAAGGACCCCAAATATCAACATGAATGAGATCAAAAGGTCGAGCAGACAAGTTATTATTGAAACTAAAAGGGAAATCATTTTTTCTTTACTAAAGGACAAACAAGACAAGGATCAAAATATAAATCCTTACAACCGACTGCATAAAAATGCAAAGTCTTACTTAAATAATTTACTGGCGTAATATAAGGATGACCTAGGTGACTGTGCCACAAGCTAAAAGGGACTGAATGCAAAGAAACACACGCAATGGCAGGTGAATCATTATTGACAGTAAAGGCATCGGGAATGTAAAAACCACGATAAATTCTAACCTTGCCAATCGTCTTCAAAGTGGACTTGTCCTGGATGAGACAAGAATCATTAAAAACTAGTTTTAAGAGTTGTTGAAAAATAAATTATTCAAAAAATATTGAAACTAAATAAAACTAAAATCAATATATGTATAAATAATTGTGTTATAAGTAACAAAAAAAATCTTTTAATGTTAGTAATAAATTTGAGTTGGTTTGGGTTATATTATGAACCCAACCCAACCCAAATGAGTTGATAACAACCCAAACTGCATGAGTTGAATTGGGTTGATCGATTTTTTCGGGTCATTGAATTTTTTGAACACCCCTAATTCTTTAAATTAACCCCTGTTTTTTTGTTTAATTAACCAAGTATTTAATTTTAAATGGAATCACCCATCTTCTATGCTTTCAATTAAATGTTGCCACGTGGCAATATGATTGTTTCAAAAAATATTTTTAATTTTTTTTTCTTGTGATAAAGAGGAGGGTGTATAGACTGCACCTAATCATTGCTCTTTTAAAAATGAGTTATTTTTTTTAAAAAATAAAGTATTTAACAACCACTCAAAATAGTTTTTGAAAAAATAAATTTATGAAATAAGTTGGTTTAAGATAAAAACTTAAATATTAAAGGAGTACAACATGAGGATTTTCCAAGTGGTCACCCAACTAAGTACTACTATCGCCCAAGCATGCTTAAGTGCAGAGTTCTGATGGGATCCGGTGAAATAACGTTGGCATGATCGCACCCATATAAATACTTGAAATCAACATTTAGAAAAATAGTTTTTAAAATTTTTTAGTGTTCAATGACTATTTCTCCTTAATTTGTATAATTCTTAATATTATCAAAATGCCCTCAAAGTCATTTACCTTACGTTACTATGTTTTCGTGGCTATTGCTAATGGCCAACTTTGGCTACCTCTGACCACCACCTCTGGCAACTACCACCACCTATTCCAACGCGTGACCACCCTAAACATCCATATCCGATGATCATTATTTTAAATTATTAGTTGGTAGTATTTTATAATCATCATTTATAGTAATTTGATATTAAAAAAAAAACACTTTTAAGTATATAACAAACTAAACAAACTTATACATAAAAATACTTTTAAGAAAAAGTAGTCAAACACACTTGTTTCTTTTTAACAGTTTTAACAAAAATGCTTAAAATGAAATGACTTTTGGGAATATATTTTCTTCCAGTCAATGCAAACATGCTTCAAATGACTCAACTTAAATGGTGTTTTTTTTTTTTTTTTTAAAAAAAAAGAGATAAAAGAATTAGCTAAAACAAATTATTTCTTATTTTTTTTAGGTGACACAACTACCTTTTTTTCGTCCCCTCATAATTTTAGATACTTTGATAAGATAGTTTAATTGACCAACTTAATTAAACTCTGCATTCCCAATCTTTTCGAATTCACATCTAATTTAATTTTACAAACAATTATTACTTGCTCAAATCAATTCAATTTTATACTTCAATACCTTTAAGAAAAAAGAATAGATAAAAGAAACTATTAAATGTGTGTTTTTTGAAAATAAATTACTTCAAGTAATTATAAATGAGAGGTAGGTTGGAACCAAGTAGTCAACACTAGGAGTTGTGCATACCCTACTGGCTTTAACATTTAATTATGAAAATAGAACTATAAGAGCTTGTTTGGTAGAGAATCTGAAAACAAAAATTTGAAAATAAGGGATTCAATGAAAATAGAATTGTATTTTATGTTTTCAGATATGTGTTTGGTAGTAGATTCAGAAACTGGATTCTAACTTAAATAAATGTTTAAAATGTGATTGATATTATATTTATAAATCATAAAACTTGTTGTAGTCACCCGCTAAATATTAGTTGACAATAAATATTAAATTCTTATAAATAGAAAAATCCCAAATATATTTACACTTTTAACAAAAAGTCCAAAAGTACTTTGTACTTTTAGAATTTTTTGCTATCAACTGTTGGGCTGATGACCCTTCACAAGTCCCAAATACTCAAGATCAATGTTGGGGAGATCAAGAAATGGCTTAGAACAATTATGCCAAATCCTCGATGCTCGACTACTTGCTACTCAATCATCGATCAGAATTTCCTTCTCGTCTGACTAGTCTATGTTAAATCCTTGATGCAACTCGATGACAAAAGAACTAATACTCGATCGTACTCTATGGTTCTTGAATGATACTTGTACAACTCGAAGGTGAAAATGATGTACTCGAAGCTACTCAATAATGATGAATCGATGCACGATTGACTTGATAATTTGATTACTCGATGCAATTTGAAATGTAAACGATTGGCGCACCATATGCAGTAAAGAATTACTTGATTGAACAAGAAAGATGGTAACTCCACCTCAAATCCGGTGTTGGATGACTCTCCTTCATCCTTTACCTTTATCTCCTTTTGCATAAACATCTCTTCTTCCTTGAAGGTGACGTCTCTGCTCACTAGGAACTTCCTCTCAATAGGATGCGGCATTTTGAACCTTGGCACCCTCTGTAAAGCTTACAAACATACACTTGACTGTTCTGCCCTTTAACTTTCCCTTATTTTGGTGTACAAACCCTACACATCAAAGACCTTGAGGTTATCTAGGTTAGAAGGATGATTAGTCCACTTTTTCTCAGGGGTAAGCAAATCTAAAGATGTGTGAAGGCACTTATTTAAGGTATACACGGTATAGGATGCAACTTCTGTCCAAAAACTTTCCCCTAAGATAGCATCAGAGAGAAAACACCCAATCCTTTCCATTATGGTTCTATTTAGCCTCTTAGCAACCCCATTTTGTTGAGGTGTATATCTCACTGTTTTATGCCTAGTTATACCATTCTCATTACAAAATTTATCAAAGTGTTCATTGCAAAATTTAAGCCCATTATCGATTCTAAAGTATTTTAACCTTTTAGATGTTTGATTTTCTATCATGGCTTTCCATTCTTTAAACTTTCCAAATACTTGGTCCTTAGTTTTAAAAAAGTATATCTAACTTTTTCTAGAAAAATCATCTATAAAGGTTGAAAATACCTTGAGCCACTAAGGCTTGGTATAGAAGATGGTCCCCATAGTTTAGAATGGACATAGTCCAAAGCTCATTTGGTGGTGTGCTGAGATTTTGTGAAGCTTTGCCTGGTTGCTTTACCTAAAATGCAATGCTCATAAAAGGAAAGGTACTCATTGATACCTTTGGGCAGGCTTCCTTGATTGGACAGAGCTTGCATCCTTTTCTCATTAACATGGGAGAGTTTTTTGTGCCATAAGTCAGCCTCTGTTAAACTTGTTGTTGAAGTTATGTAGGCACTTGTCATCATTTCTACTCCTCTCACAATGTAAAGGTCATTGACCTTTTCACCAACCAACACAACTTTGGAATCCCTAATCACTTAAAAAACTCCACCTTTTCCTCTACATTCACACCTAATGGAGTCCAACATGCCCAAAGATATCAAGTTTCTCTCGAGCAAAGGTACATGTCTAACATTTCTTAGAAGCGTCTGATCCGTCCTTTAGCTTCAAGGACACTAAACCAACCCCATTTATCTTGCAGGCTTCATTGTTGCCCATGTACATTGATTCTCCATTTATTTCCTTATAAGTATTAAACCAAGGTCTGAAGGGTGTCATATAATAGGTACATCCGGAGTCTAGCACCCAATCATGCTTCCCAAGAGGACTGATTTGGTTGATTTGATTTCTGGTAGAGGCTAAGGTATTAGAGTAAAAATAGGAACCTTCAACCACTGATGCTTCTAGTTGTTTCCCCTTCTGATCCTTCTCTTTTTCTTGGTTTTCCTTTTCAGACTGTAGCAATCTCTCATCAGGTGACCTTTCTTCTTGTAGTAATTTCATCTCAACTTGGTCTTAGGCTTGTGCTCTTCACCTGACTGGTTTTTGTTCTCCTTAGACTGGTTCTGCTTGTTCTTCCCCTTAGCAAATAGCCCCTCTGCACTAGGTTGCTCCTACTTGATTGACTGAAGCTCTAACTCTCTTGTTCTTAATGTTGAGATGATGGCATCAGTGGTGACTGATTCTCTGCTATACTTTAGAGCATTCTTCACCTCTTTATATGCTTCGGGTAGAGAGTTTAATAGCACAAAAGCCTCATTCTCGTCTCTAATTTTCTCAACAAAAACTCTGAGACTATCCTCTTGAATTCATCCAAATTTTCTGAAAGAGGCTTGGCAAAATCCATCTTGAACATGAAGAACTTCCCTTGCAGATACATCTTGTTGGGGAGATCCTTGGTGGCAAAAAGACCTTCTAGCTTGACCCACATCTTGTAAGCTGTGTCTTGATCAATTACTTGCCTCAAAATACTGTCACTAAGATTCAGAACCAGAGTCCCATATGCTGTGAGCTCCATGTCTTCTCTTTCTTGTGTTGATATGGTGGTTGGTAGTGTTGATGGGTTCAAAAGGGCCTTATTTGCTCTTTGCTGTCCAAGAATGGCTTTGATTTTGGCCTTCCATAGGCCAAAACCGCCTTCCCATCAAACTTCTCGAATTCATACCTTGCAACAGCCATTTCTGATTTGAACGAGTATCAAGTCTTGATTTCTTGAAAATCTTGAAGCTTCAAAAAGATGATCTTGATGACCTTTAAATGCTCTGATACCAATAATTGTTGGGTTGATGATGTAACGACCCGACCCCCTAGGACTCAGGCTAGGGCGTTACCAATGCATGCATGCATGTAAGTTAAACCGACATTCTTTTAATATGAAATAAATGCTAAATAAATGAGATAACTAAAAACATTTGCATTAAATTCAAATACTTAAAGTCAAGGATAGGGTACCCACAACTCATGAAAAGAAACAAATAAGTCTGAAAACAAAACTGAAGTGGTAGTCTCAAATCTTAAAACTGAAAATGTAAAATATAATAGAAATATTAAAATATGAGCAAAAGCATGTAAACTAGTCCCCAGTGGCTCGATCAAGGATTCCTCTTATCAGTCGCCGATGCATCTCTACCCTTACTTGAAACAACATGAGAAAAAATGAGTATAAAAATACTCAGTAAGTAACCCCACTACTGATAACTTGTAGAAATACAAGTTATTTATGCTGCCTTATTAAGATATTGCGGCCAAAATAGAAGGAATTTGCGTTGATTATATGAAAATTAGCTTAGAAATACAATAAATATAAATTATCGCAATTACACCCACTAACATCATTAAGATGATAGAAGAGGATATTTCTACTTTGTTTTGCAGGAAACCATCAAGGCTCAACGAGAAACTGAACAACGCATCTCTATTACATTGCGCCTGTCAATCAACAATGAAGAGACGAATAACGGAATGACGGCGCAATGCGACAGTCGATCCTGAGCTAAATTTCAACCGCATGCGGTAATAAAAACAACACCGCATGCGAACAACCGATCGAAAGATGCAAATGAGCAATGCAAATGCGGAGGATTGTGACACGTGTACAACCTGTCTCTTATACACATCTAGATGTGTATAAGAGACAGCCCCTATAGAATTCAGAGAAAGATATACTCTATACGAGAATAATTGATACGAGGGCTAATTGTTGCTAAATTATTGAGAGAGAGGCTGAGCTGAGTACTGATCGGAAGAAATCCGGGAAGAGTAGAGACAAGGCCGAGAGGTGAGTCTCAGTGTGATTCTACCAGATCCCCGCCATGAAGCTCTGTGCTTAGATCCCTGCTACTGATTGAGTAAGCCTGAGAGGGAAGCTCATCCTTTCGCACGATCCATCCACGCCGACAAGCAAATCTCCATCCAAATCGGCGCTAAGACGTTGACATTTATTTGTATTTGTTTCTAACTCTATTATTTCATTCTCTTAATCTCTTCATTCATAAATCATGTATTAGCGTTAAATATTGTTATTGAATGTCTCGATCACTTTCATTTCCACTTTTCTGTCTATTTTCGCTCCTTCATTAATCGATTTCTCCAGGAATTTTTCTTAATACCTTGGTAATTAATATGGATTAAACGAGTAACTTAATTTGTGCTTAGCTAAGGCATGCTAGACGACATCTTCACCTGTGAGAGCAGAAGTGAAGATGTCATTCTGATCTGTTGAGAGAAGTTTGAAAGAATGCGTTAACTAAAGCACATAGTACTTCCAGAGATGGAAGCAACCTTGCATTCATTACGTTCGTCCTTGTTTCACTATAGAGATGTGGGAACGCGGTCGATCACCGAGAGGTGTACGCTAAGGGAAAAGCGGAACTGTACTTATATCTTGAATGAAATTAAGGAACTTACGATGTTTGTATTAATTATCTTCTCTGTTTCTGCTTCACATATAAGACTTGTCACCGCATTACACGATCTTTGTATAATCTTCACAGCCAGCCTTCACCTCAATACCTTGTATCATGAAACCTGTATCTTGTATCATCTTAGCTTAGATTTACTTTATCGCAATTTACTTTAACGCAATTTATGTTATTATCGCATTTTTACCGCTTTACTTTACTTTATCGCATGTTTAATTACTTGTACACAAACTCTTTTATAAATTGAAAAACCCCTAGTTGCATATATCACAAACATAACGCAATAACCTCAAACAATCCCTGTGTTCGACCTCGGATCACACCGAGAAACTTGCGATAAAATTATACTTGGTTTCAATGCAAGGAAACTTGTGACAACGCACAACATACTACAAAAACATTCATTAATAGTGTATATCTAGAAGTAGTATCACATATCATCGCATAAAATCTATGTCATCAAGCTTATGGCATGGACTTGCATCATGCTAAAAATACGCGTTAACAACTACTGGGGTCAGGCTAGGCATCTATGTCCTCTAGATGCCTACCTCTAGTGGAACATTAATACTCCTCTAGTCCTCATGGAACTCATACATGAAAACTGATTTTTATTCTACTGTAGTTAAGTATGCCCACTACCTCTAGTAAGTCCATTAGGACCCACAACCTCTGGTGAATCCCGAAGGAAAGCAACACCTCTAGTGAATCTTGAAGGAAACACAACCTCTAATGGATCCTGAAGGAAACCACCACCTCTAATGAATCCCAAAGGAAACAAAACCTCTGGTGAATCCCAAAGGATAACACCACCTCTAGGGAATCCTGAAGGTAACACAACATCTGGTGAATCCCGAAGGATAATACCACCTCTAGTGAATCTCGAAGGAAACACAACATCTAGTGGGTATCTAACTAATTAATGAGGACACTATCACAATCTCAACATCACAAGTATCGCAACATGGTTCTATAACATACATATACATCTCAACATCATAGTTCTATAGCATACATATACATCACACCATCATGGCTCTACAACATACATATACGTCTCACCATCCTCAGATCAAATACAACCTCATGGAATCAAATATCATCTCATGCTTGCATTCAAGTATCTATGTGCACAATTAATCTTTCAGATCCTCATACAAGAATACATCAGTTATACTATACGATCAGTCGATCATGATATCGTTCTGTCATAATGTCCATCTATCATGCTAGCATACATCTAGTGCCTAGTCCGTGGGAAGTTTCCAGTAGTAAGATTACTTACCTTGATATTAGGTTGAACCAAAAAGCAATTGAATCTTTGTGAAATTCTCGAATCCTTAATCAATTCTAAACATAAACCAAGCTTTAAAATTAATAACTCAATCCTAATTCCAAATTCCCAAATATTACCAAATATTTCCAAACAAACTTACCTAAGATGTGGTCCGATTCGAATTCACCTTCAAACGTTGAATTTAAGCCCAAACAATTATTCGAGCAACCAACACCCTTCTAATCTTCACAATCTTGGAATTTAATCCTAGTACTTAAACCAAAATAAATCTTAACCTTTAGGTTCACACTCCTAAGAGTAAAATCCCGCCAAAATCCACAACAAAACTTAATAACTTAATTTGTATAAATTACACTCGAACCAAACAAGTAACAAAGCCCCAAAGCATACCAAAATCCTTGCCGAAATCACTTTAACTTTGCTTGTCAGCACGCCAAAAGTCTCTTAAGCTTCTTCAAACTATCAAGTCCAACCTCCAAAATCCTGATTGAAGTGATAATTAAACACAATATTTATTGGCTATTCTAGATCTTCAACAAACCCATGAAAATCATTTAGATCTTAACCCAAAACTCAAGACTCCCTTAAGATTACGCAGTGGCGACCGACGAACTCAAGCAATGGCTAAGGCCTCGACGGTGGCAAAAAATTTGATGGCTGAACATGGACGGCTAGTTAGGGTGTCGAATGGCCTCACGGAGCTGAAACCCGAGCGACGACATGTGGCTGGACAGCGTCAAGCGGTGGCTGGACGAATCCACTTGGTGGGCGATCTAGCGTGAGGGCTGGGCGAACAGATTGGGACGACTCTACTCGGCGGGCGAGCTGGCATGAGGGCTGGGCGAACAGATCAGGCAGTTTTTTGCTACTGGCTTGGTCGATGGCGAGAGAAGATGGCTTGGCGGTGTCGATGATAACGTGCGACTGGGTCTGAACAGTGGAAGTTAAGGCAGTTGCTAGGGCACGTGAACAGAAAGGGGAATACAAAAGCAGAGGGAGGGGTGGGGTCTCGGGCAACACGAGGAAGAAGAAAAGGGGGAGGGGAAGAAAAAGAAAAAGAATAGGAAAAGGAAAGGAAAGAATAAAAAAAAAAATCAAAGAATAAAATATACCTTATTTTATTTTATTCTTTTCCTAATCCACATAATTCTTTAAATTCCCTTCCTTTTAAAAAAAATAATAACTTATGCCAATCATTTTCAACATAAATAATTTCCAACGTCAACAATTAAATTCCCATAATTACACTTAAAGTCAAAAATTCCAAAAACGCCCCCAATTAAAAGAAAATACTGAAATTACATTACTAACAAAATTTGGGGTGTTATATTCTTCCCCACTTATGGAACTTTCGTCCTTGAAAGTTTACTCCTGGAATAGCTCCGGGTACTAGGCCCTCATCTCATCCTCTCGCTCCCAAGTGGCTTCCTTGAACTGATGAATCTGCCACAGGACTTTCACAAATGCTATCTCCCTGTGGCGTAATGTCTTTATCTCTCTGGCGAGAATCTCTACAGGTTTCTCCTCGTAGCTCAAGTTGTCATTCAACTACAAGGACTCAAAGTCAACTACATGTGACGAGTCTGTCACATACTTTCTTAGCATCGAAACATAGAAGACATTATGAACTGAAGACAGTGCTGGAGGCAATGCCAATCGATACGCTACAGGGCCAATTCGTTCCAAGACCTCGCAAGGTCCAATGTGTCTCGGACTCAACTTCCCTTTCCTGCTAAACCTCATAATACCTTTCATAGAGGCCACTTTTAAGAACATTTTAACAACAGTCTCAAATTCCATGTCCTTACATCTCACATCGGCATAACTCTTTTGTCTGCTCTGAGCTATTTGCATACTAGCCTGATCTTTGATAACGGGTAGAAATACACGTTATTATAGCTCAAATAAGTAAAACAATGAGAGAATGCGATGGTAAAAATAAGCAATATCATGTCCAAATGCGCTAAACTGAAGAAATTGCGATCACATGCGCCCATCGCATAAAAGCAGTTAATTTACTTAGTTTGTGTAGGAAAAATGTGTTGGAGCAAGGGAAATTGCGATCCAAAGAAATTAGGCATCAGCGCGCTTGAAGATTGCGATTGTAAAGTCATGCAATCGTATGCGATCGTGAGAAGTTGCTAAAAAAGGTGGCTGCATAAAGACTGCGCATCAAGGTGACAACATAATAAATCATGATGGGACGGAAAGCTGATGAAGGTCGAATCCAAATTTAGTTGACAAGCCGTTAAAGCCACATTGTAGCAAGTACACTCAACTTTCGGTGACCATTAATCGGCGCATCAGAGCAGGAATTTAATGACTGCCCATTATTGCAATCATTAGAGAGAAAGGCTGCTTCACCTTGAGCTCTATAAATACCGAAGGCCACCATTGTAATAGGATATCAAGAATATACAAGTTAGGAGCTATTAGTCTGTTCACGTACATACCCATACTTAGACTTAGAGGACGGAGACAAGCAAGGAGACGAGGAAACCAAAAGATCATTCCTGGACAGATCGAGAGACTGCCGGAAAATTTTATAAAGGAGAGAGGGCCAACATTTGTGAGAGCAAGGATATGCATCTGGACAGAGTTGAAGTGAAAAAGAATAGTGTAAAAGGCCACTGGAAGCAAGACATTACTTACCGGGCTTCTTATCTCTAAATTCCATTTGTTATTTTGTATCCAGTACTTTATTTATAGAAAATGGAAATCTTGTTTCAATCTATGTTCAATCTCTCCATACTTCGCATGAGTAGCTAAATTTATGAATGGGTTGAGAGGTACTTAGCTAGCATGACTTAAGATTTACATTTTATGTGATCATTTTGTCTTATGTATGCGTCATTCACTATTTAGAGATACTTGAGAGAGTAGTCTAAGGATAGAATCTAGACTTGAGAGAGTCAGATTAGAATCTAGGCTTGAGAGAGTCAGATTAGAACTGCATAAGCAAGAAATAGAAACTTAGACATAAGTTTTATTGCTATTAACACATCGCATGCACCCTAGAAATAGGATATGATAGTATGTGGTCACCTTATTTATGTGTGCATCATTCATCATCGCATAGACAATAATAGAGGCTTAGACATAAGTCCTATCGACTTTTTCATATACATCGCATGCGTCCTAGAAATAGGAATTATGCCATTTTGCATTGAGAGATGACGTGCTGTTATTTGTGTGTAGCATGATCGCATAACTTGTGCATAATCTTAAGAAGTGTTAGCTAAACCTCTTCTCAACCCCTTCATCGCATACTCATTGTAACTCTCGATTTCATCAACTCTTTGTTTAAACTTCGTTGCATAGGAAATACTCTTAATCAAAACATTATCCAACTCATTTGTTTCACCACTGCAAGAGAATCAAAGTAACTGTCGCATATTTACTCAGTAGTCCCTGTGTTCGACACTGGACTTACCAGGAAACCTAGTGAGGCTTATACTTGGGTCTTATTAGGAAAACTTACACGTTCATCGCATAACACATCACCGCAAACTCATACCATAATCGCATCACAATTCACATGCATCAATATTCTATATTGGCTCATTCGTGGTCTGCACTAGTTTAGGTCCTAGTAATTTCCTCTCTCCTACCTCATCCCAACACACAAGAGACCTGAAACTCTTTCCATATAGGGCCTCAAATGGTGACATCCCAATAGTGGACTGGTAGCTGTTATTATAAGCAAACTTCATTAAATGCAAGTGAGCATCCCAGCTTCCTAAAAACTCTATGGCACAGACACACAACATATCTTCCAGTATCTGATTCAATCACTCTATCTGCCCATTAGTTTATGGGTGAAAAGCTATACTGAAATCCAACCGGGTCCCTAAAGCTACCTGAAGGTTCTTCTAGAAGTTAGACATGAAACGAGGGTCTCTGTCCGACACAATGGACACAGGCACTTCGTGCAATCTCACCACCTCTTTCATATATATCTGTGCCCACTTATTTATTGAAAAGGTGGACTTTCCAGGTATGAAATGTGCTAATTTAGTAAGTTTATCTACCACAACCCAAATCACAGTGAAACCTTTGGCTATTCGGGGAAACCTCACAATGAAGTCCATAAGCACGTGCTTCCACTTCCATTCTGGCACACTTCATGGTTATAAAAAGCCTGCTGGCTTCTGTCTCGAGGCTTTCACTTGCTGGCACACCAAGCACTTATTGACAAACTCCGCAATCTCTCTTTTCATATCATTCCACTAGTAATAACGTTTCAAGTACTGATACATCTTGGTGTTGCCGAGATGAATCGAGAATAAGGAACTGTGAGCCTCTGACAACAACTCATTCTTAAGATCATTATCTGTTGGCACACACAAACATCCCTGATAAAGGAGACCACCTTCCACTGATACCGAGAATTTTCCATCCTGGCCTGACTCCACCTTACAAACTCTCTCCTCTAGATAAGGGTCATACCACTGTGCATCTATAATTCTCTGCCTTAGACTCAATTGCATTGACAACTGTGCTAACTGTGTCATGACCTTCCCCACTGCCATTGCAATCACTGCCCGCTCTAGCTCCTTGCACAAATGAGTTTGTCTAGTAATGAGGGCTGCTGAATGAGCCACCTATCACATCCCGCCCCAGATTTCCCTCTGAGCCTGGGAAAGAGTGTGACTGCAGCAGTTATCAACCCTTTCGTTGACACTTATTGCCTAAAAACTCTTGCAGAAATAACTCTGATACCAATGTACAAATTGAACAATCAACTGATTAAGTAGGACCATTTTATTTCAACAATGTAACATTTATACAACTCCAAGACTTAATTACAAGTTTACAACAACTGTAAAACCCTCCGGAAGTGTAACTGTGGCACGTGGCAGACCTTGACCTTAGCAGCACCCTGGAACTCCTCACCTTTCGCTACCTGGGGAGGGGGGGGGGATAAAACATAAAACATGGTAAACATGAGCTATAAAGCCTAGTGAGTGGTGCCTTTAGATAAACAAATGACTTTGTCAACAGAAATATACTTTTGGGAAAGTAATGCATAGTCAACAAGAACATTACTAGAAGTTCAATATTATTTTCCAGCCAAACCGCTGGACAATCCCTAGCTTGACCGCTGGTTAAAACAATCAACCTCAGCTTGACCTCTAGTTATTACATAATAAAAACATCCCCAGTACTTTCACACGTATACTAAGACAACAACAATTCCTGTGGAAACTTTCCCTGTACCCTATTATCCCACCGTGCACATCGACTATTTTCCCGCTAGATATGCTAGGTAACTTGACTATATTTTCCGCCGGTCGTCACTGGCTATCATTTTCCGCCGACTGAAGCCGACTATATTTTCCCGCCAAGTACCCTTTTCAAGCATGCTAACTATATATCCCGGGTACAATTTCAGTTTCCAAAACAAACATACAAGCAATTTCTCAACAAGCATAGTAATCAGATGAACATATATCCCTGATCATGCCAATTTAACATTATTCCCTATATATATTTACCTATATATAGAAATTATATCAACAATACAACACACAATAACCACTCACCTTGGTTGGTTAGGAACTTTCCTTTCCAAAGTTCCTTAGGTTTCCTTGGTTCCCTTTTGAACCCTAAATTTCAGATTCAATTATCAGCTTATATTACTTATAGTTCTAGAACTTATTTTAAGATACTTTCTTCTGCAATCATGTTCTTTCTCAGGAAGCTTACCATAAAATCTTAGCTCAGAAATCCTCATGGTTTAGCCGAAATCTTCAAAACATCAATATTGGCTAGTTTACCCGACAACCTGACCCTTCTGTCTTTTTCTCAGCTTCCAGCCCAATTCCTTGGAGCTTCTTCTCCGGAAGCCCCACCATGAAAACTAGACTCTTTTATCTTTCAGATGGCTTTAGAATCACATCAAACTCATGAGTATTCTTGGAGAACTTCTCGTTCCAAGTTTATGCTACTTCCTGTCTTTTCTGCCCGATAACATCTCCCCTCTTGGAACTTCTTGACCAACGCATGGTCTTGTTACCAATGCATGGTCTTCTCCCAATTAGTCCTCACACACTCTTCTTTATGTCCTTTGAAGAGAATTTGAGTTCTCATCTGAAATCCTTGGCCCTATTTATAGGCGTCCAAGATTGCTCCACGGCTGACACCTCCTACTTGGCTGCATGTCCAAGTGTCTTTTCTTCACACCATCAACACATTCTTACATCAGCACAAGCCAAAGTGTCTTCTTCTCCTTTCACCAATGCATAACCCTCATCCTTTACATGTCTTCTTATGCATCCACCTAATTTTCTTAAGGTTTAAGAATTCCTCCTAATAAGCCACATGTCTGGATGACGTCCTCCATATGCTCATCCTTCCTATGCATCCACAAACCCTTGGATGTTCAATGCATAGTATGACATCAACGCATAGTAGGCCATCAATGCATAGCAACCCTTGGTTCCCCTTGGTTTTCAACATGACAACATCGCAACCCAACTCACTCAGTCATCGCAAGCCTTAACCAACGCAAGAGCCAACCACCATGTGTCCAACCTAACCCATCGCATGGCCTTTGTCCAACGCATCCATCGTGCAAGCCATTGTCAACCTCCAACGCATAGCAAGGTCGCACAGCCTCGACGTATAGTATGGTTGCTTAGCATCAATCGCATGGCTCGCTTGTCATCAACGCATCGCTCGCATGAGTCGCTTGGCTTGGGCGTTTGGCCGGCAGCTTGGCATCGACGCATCGCTTGGCATGGCAGCTTGGCATCGATGCATTGCTTGGCATGGCATCGACACAGCAGCTTAGCATCGCTCGCAGGGCTCGCTCGGTCGCTCGACGCATGGGCACTGGCATTGACGCATGGGCTCGCTCGGCATGGGCGCTTAGCATCGCTTGTAGGGTTCGCTCGGCCGCTCGACGCATGGTGTGCTGTGCATCGATGCATGCCACCCTCTAGCGCATGCCCTACCCGTGTCCTTGCCTACCCTTGCGTCCGTATGCCTTCTGCATAGCCGACCCTCGTGCCATCTAACCTTCCAACGCATCACTTTCAACTTTCTTCCTTCAGCCATATGGACGCATACCACCATTCCAACGCATCCATCGCATCTAATGCATCCAACACATCCAACGCATCCAATGCATCCATCATCTAACGCATCCAACGCATCCAACGCATCCGACGCATCCATCAATTAGGTTTATACTTAGCCAATTTTCCCAAGTTTTTCCCCAAAAGTCAAGCTTCCAAATTCACACTTTTTCTTCTCCCTTTGCCCAAGTAATCTCTCCAAGATCTTATGGTCAACGCATAGCAATGCCTAGTCCAACACTTAGTCAAGTTTTCATCAATTTAAGCTTAACTCAAAACTACTAAAGGAAAATCTATTCAACACCTAGAAATTTCCTTCACTTTAACATAGGATTTAACTTTTACTTAGTTAATTTCCTTAACCACTTGCTTAAGTAGGAATAATGGAAATCTGGGTTTCCCACCACCTTTCTACTTAGGGCATCTGCCACTACATTTGCCTGTCCTGGGTGGTACAAAATTTCACAATCATAATCCTTCACCAGTTCTAACCACCTTATTTGCCTCATGTTCAACTCCTTTTGAGTCAAAAAGTACTTTAAACTCTTGTGGTCAGTGAAGATCTGTATCTTCTCTCCATATAAGTAGTGCCTCCAGATTTTGAGAGTGAAAACCACTGCTGTTAATTCCAAGTCGTGTGTGGGATAACTAGTTTAGTCAGTTATTCATGTACCGTTGGAGCTTTAAGCTACAGGTTCATAAGGTTCCCTTAGTAGCTCAATAGATTCAAGTTGAAAATCAGTTCTTAGTGTTAGTTTGAAGTATTCAAATTGACAAGAAGAAATTCAATTATATATGATATAATTAGTGTGATGTATGAGATACATCAAGTGGAGGATTAATGTAAATATGATTTACATTAAATACCATAAAACAAAAAAAGAACTATGGTTTATATGTTTCATGAGATGAAATATTAAAACTATGGGTTATAAATATGATATGGTAAGTTGGTTATCATATATATTTATAATAATATTAATTATTGATAATTATCTATTTTTCTCTAATAATCAATTGAGTGGGAGGTTATTGGTGGTTTTATGGTAATAGTGAGATAAAGGAAAAAATGTTTTCATAAATTTAGGGAGTTGCCACTTTCGGAAAGTAACTCATGGATAAGATTATCAAGTGAAAAGGTTTCACTAAGCGATAGTGTATAGAGAGACTAAACGGTCGTGGGGTTTGACTATACGATAGTTCATTCAGCTGATCATAGCTAAACGATCGGTGGCATTGTCTATACGATAGGCTACCATTTACTACATGATCGAGCATTCGTCTATACGATAGAAAACTTTCTATCTCCCACTTGCTCGATCGTCTACACGATTGTTTCTCCTCCTGTCTCTTCCTTAAACCAAGTTCCTACATAGCCCACAACTCCTGAATTCTCACACTGAGAATACCAAGGTAACCATTGTGGTGGTGTTGTTTGAGGGCTGTATATTACTGTCTTGGACGCTTGGAGATTGATAGAAGAAGTCGTGAAGAATGGTTCTTCAAAGGTACGTAGACTCTTTCCCTTGATACTCTTAAAGCATGCTGTAATTTCTTGTTGTGCATGACCAATTAGTTTCCGTTCTTGTACTATAATTGTTGTTGTCCATGGAAATCCTTATGTCTGATTTCCTTCACATACTTCGCCTCTCCCAAACCTTTCATTTGGAATTGGGCGGCTAGCCACTTTTTAATGTTAGTCAGAAAACCTACATCATTCCCAATGAGTAGGATATCATCTATATACAGTACCAGGAAAGCTACTGAGCTGTTAACAATTTTCTTGTAAACACAAGGCTCATCAACATTTTGATCAAAGGCAAACAATTTGATCGCACTATAAAATTTAATGTTCCACGATCTAGACGCTTGTTTCAGCCCATAAATGGACCTATTAAGTTTGCAAACTCTTTGCTCTTGAACTGGAACTATGAATCCTTCTGGTTGAGCCATGTAGATGGTCTCCTCAAGATTACCATTAAGAAAGGCAGTCTTGATGTCCATTTGCCATATCTCATAATCATAAAATGTGGCTATGGACAAGAGTATCCTGATAGACTTCAACATGACAACAGGTGAGAAAGTTTCCTCATAGTCCACTTCTTTGACCTGGGTATAACTCTACGAGTCTAGCCTTAAAGGTTTGTACCTTTCAATCTACACCTCGTTTTCTCTTGTAGATCCACTTATACCTTATAGGTTTTACCCCATCAGGCTGATCCACAAGTTCATAGACATTATTGAAGTACATAGACTTCATTTCCTGGTTCATGGCTTTAATCCACTCATCTTTGTCATTATCTTCCATTGCTTGCTTATAAGACAACGGATCCTCGACCCCATCATCAGAAATGATGTTTTGGGCTTCAGTCAAACCTATGTAGTGATTCAGTGGGTTCGCAACCCTCTCACTATTTCTAGGCAGTCTCAACTCTTAAGATGGTTGACTAGATGCACCAACATCAACAACTCTTATTGATTTATCAGTCTGTTCAATAACTCTTATTGAAACCTTAGTAGTTTCACTAGAAGTCTCATGTAAAACAAGCTTGCTTCATGGTTTATGATCACTGATGTAGTCTTCTTCCAAGAAGATAGCGTTTGTCGACACAAACACTTTGTTCTCACTCGGATCTTCGAAGTATCCACCCCTCGTTTCCCTAGGGTAGCCTACAAAGAGGCAAACTTTCGAACGCGGTTCCAACTTCTTCGGGTTAGTCACAAGTATGTGGGCCGAACATCCTCAAATCTTGAAATGGCATAAACTACCTTTACGACCTCTCTACAACTCAAAAGGTGTTTCAAAAACACTTTTCGAAAGAATGTTGTTCAAAATATAACATGTAGTCTCCACTGCAAAACCCCAAAACGAGTCTGAAAGATGAGCATAACTCATCAGATCGAACCATGCCCAACAAGGTTCTGTTTCTCCTTTCTGATACACCATTCTGCTTAGGTGTACCAGGGGCCAAGAGTTGGGACGCAATCCATGTTCTATCATATAGTTCTGGAATTGGAGGTTCATATACTCTCCACCACAATCAGATCGTAGTGTTTTTATCTTTTAATCTAACAGGTTTTCAACTTCAGCCTTATACTCCTTGAACTTGTCAAAGGGTTCAGACTTACGTTGCATTAGGTAGAAATACCCGTACCTTGAATAATCATCTACGAAAGAGATGAAATATTCATACCCACCTCGAGCCCTAACACTTATTGGACCACAGAGGTTTGAATGTATAAGCTCCAAGGTTTCCTTGGCTTTATAACCTTTTCCAGTAAAAGGTTGTTTGGTCATCTTACCTTCAAGGCATGATTCACACATTGGCAAGGAGTTTTCTTCTAAACTCTTTAGAAGTCCACATTTCACCAACTGCTCAATCCTATTGAGATTGATGTGACCTAACCTTAGATGCCAAAGATGAGCATTTTCCTTAGGAAAAACCTTTGGTCTTTTTGCTGTTGTTGTTGTACTAAACATTTCAGTATTAGACAAGGCTTTTTATGTCTAGCGACCTTAGTACATACAAGTTATTTTCCATTGAACCAAAACCAATCTCCATCCCATTCTTGAAAATAAACACTTTATTCTCAGAAAAAGGAGACGGTATAACCTTGTTCAATGAGACAAGAAACCGAGATTAAGTTCCTCTTGATATGAGGAACTACAAAAACATTATCCAGTAACAAATAACGTTTCTTGTCCAAAAATAACTTCAGCCTGCCTACAGCAACAGCCAAACAACCTCACCGGTATCGACTCAAAGAGTTAACTCTCCCTGTGGCAATGTTTTCTAGGAACTAAATCCTTGGTAGGAAGAACTGACATGGTTCTTAGCACCTTAATCAAGGATCCAGGCAGAATCATCATTCTCTACCAAACACATCCTCCAAGACCAATAAATCATATTTGCTGTCTTTAGACTTCCTCCTCTTTTGAAGAGTAATGCGATCAGTATCAGAACCTAAATATTCTCTAAGTTCCATTTCAGAGAACATTTCTCGTCGATGAACTTTAACAGAGTCAACAACACTTTCTTTCTCTTCCTGGATGTTATCTTGGGAATTGACACTACTGGTTTCTTTGTCATCCATCCCTTTGTGCTCAAAAAGTGAGAACTGATGTTCAAATAATTCTTGCAACGAGTCCATGATCTCACGTGCAATGACCATGTTCTCAACCCTTTTGGCCAAAGCATCAGGTATGCTAACCAAAATGTGAAGTCGGGCCAATGAATTAGCCTTCATCCATACCTCATATGTATTACGAATGTTTCGCAATGCATCAAAGGTCAGGACTTGAGGACACTTCTCAACCATGAAAAACTCGAGGTCGTTTACCACGAAATATGTTTTAACGAACTCTTTCCACTATATGTATCGATCAAACTAGAGGCATTTAATGGAAAAACATTCATGTTGCTAAAAAAAGAAATACATTGACCTATATTAGGTTTTAAGCAAATACTCGTTGAAAAACATACAACATTCGATATGATTTAGCAAAACTGAAATGAACCCCATGTGACATCTAGTTTCGCAATGACGCTTCAAAGGTTTAAGATAAAAGCTACCGAAGGGTGGTCAATTTATCCCTCCTTTGAATTGAGACATTCTCAACTAGTCATTAATACCAGAACAACTCTTGCTTCTATTACGACAAGCCATCATTGATTTGGTCAAGAAATCATTAACTTGTTTAACAATTTCTCATAAGTGTGACTTGTCATTTTAGGCCCTAGAGTTTTGCCCCAAGCAGCCAATCTGAAGGGAAAAAATCCGATTGGGGCAAAAACTAAAGTCTATCCATTTCTGGAGTTCACCTTGATATTGACTAACTACACAAAACCCATCCGAAAGGGGATGCTCCTAGGGCGCCACGAGGGATGCAAGAATGATCTCACGGTGCGAACCAATGAAGAAGACTACAGGACGTATTGACACACACCCTTCACCCACTTACTATAAAAACTCTCTTCGTCCACCTTGATATTGACTCATGCAAACACCATCCAAAGGGGGATGCTGCTAGGGCACCACGAGGCCAGAATCTCACGGTGTGAACATTTAAGGAGAAACGTGAGTGGAATCATTGACATATCATATATATCTCTTCCTCCCACTAAGTATTTTATAACCTAGGGTTTAGTTTACTTAGAAAAAACACGACTAAGAATTTTAACTAAGTGACTTTTTAGGTTTGACCAAGTGTAACATTTACATTGGAAAGTTGAAACAACTTTTGATCATCATTCATTAAACTCTTTAACGAAGTCTTTGATCACTGTCGCATGCTTGTAGAAAATCTATCTAATTCACTTTTCCAGGTAGGTTCCCAGGTAGGGGTGTTCCATTTCCGTCAGCTTAAGTACCCAACCTAGATAGAATCCGCCATAAACAAAAGGTCCCTTATAGATAGATTTAATACAAATTTAATCTTTTATGTCAATCAATTTAATCCTATTAAATTGATTTAAAAAGATAAAACTTAGGCATCTAATCTCATTAGAGCCTTGAACTTAGGTCTATCTCAATCCAATTTTAAAACCCTTTTAAAACATGAGTTCACCCTAAGTCCGCATGTAACTCTTTCTTATCGATTTTAGTTCTAATTTCCATTATAACGCTTATAACCGGAAACAACCAAAAGCATCCACAACGTGAAGCAAACACATACAAGGCATTCATAACATTTACAAATAAGCCTAAGTGTTATGCTCCATGCATTACTCATTCATTGCTACTTTTATATAACACTTATACAACCAAGCAATGAACCAAGCAAACATGCTTCAATTCATCCTTATATTATAACACTTATAATATAAAGATGATGCATCAATATGCTTACTGCATGCATAAATATAACTCTTATATTTTATGATGCCTGCGCATGCTCTCTTCTAATTTCATCATGCCAATAGCTATATTATAACACTTATAATATATGATGCGTGAATAATTGCATAACCTAAGGTGAGTTTCAAATCTATGTGTCATACACTATGGCATATAAACAACATACATCACATGTACATTAAATAAAAGTTGATGAACCGGGATAATTAGACTCAAATCCTGAAAAAAAAAAAAACAAAGCTAACTATTACAAATACCAATGAGTCTCTGGTTCAAACAGGCGAACCAAGTCTTAAACCGTCTGGGCGAAGAAATGCGTCTCCTTGATTGTGTACCAAACTCCTTGTGATCACTGTTATGTAGAAATTGATCTTATGTCACACAACGCATGGATGCATATGATGCAAGTTCATGTGATACTACTTCTAGATATGTGTTAATTAACAATGTTCTTGTAGTATGCTGTGCGTTGTCACAAGTTTTCTTGCATTGAAACCAAGTATAATTTCACCGTAAGTTTCTTGGTGTGATCTGAGGTCGAACACAAGGACTGTTTGAGGTTATTGCGTTATGCTTGTGATACATGTGACCAGGGGTTTTCAATTAATAAAAGTTGTTGTGTACAAGAATATAAACATGCGATAAAGTAAAGTAAAGCGGTAAAGATGCGATAATAAAATAAATTGCATTAAAGTAAATCTAATCTAAGATGATACAAAATACAGGTTTCATGATACAAGATATTGAGGTCAAGGCTGACTGTGAAGATGTACAAAAATTGTGTTATGCGGTGGCAAGTCTTATGTGTGAAATAGAAAGAGGAAAGATAATTAGTACAAACATCGTAAGTTCTTTAATTGTGTTAAAGGCATAAATACGGTTCGGCTTTTCCCTTGACGTACACCTCTCGGTGATCGGCTGCGCTCCCACATCTCTGTGGCGAAATAGGGACAAATGTGATGAACGCAAGGTTTCTTCCATCTCTGAAAGTACATCTTGCTTTAGTTAATACGTTCTTCTAACCTTCTCTCGACAGATCAGAATGACATCTTCACTTCTGCTCTCACAAGTGAAGATGTTGTCTAGCATGCTTTAGCTAAACATTCTTATTTCTTTAGCACAGAGTAAGTTACTTGTTTAATTCATATTAATTACCAAGGGATTAAGAAGACTATGAATAAAGCGATAAATGGAGGAACGAAAATAGACAGAGAAGGGGATATGAAAACGATCGAGACATTCACTATTTCTATTCAGCGTCTGATACATGATTTGTGAATGAAGAGATTAAGAAGATGAAATACAATGATGAATAGAGTTAGAAACAAATATAAATAAACGCCAACATCTTGGCGCCGATCTGGATGGAGATTTTCTTGCCAATGTGGACGGATTGTCTGGACGGATGAGCTTCCCTCTCAGGCTTGCTCAATTGGTAGCAGGGATCTGAGTATAGAGCTTCGTGGTGGGGATCTGGCAGAATAGCATTGAGACTCATCTCTCGGCCTTGTATTTTTTCTTCCCGGATTTCTTCCGATCAGTACTCAGCTCAGCCTTTCTCTCAGTAATTTAGCAGTAATTAGCCCTCGTATCAATTATTCCCGTATAGAGTATATCTTTCTCTGAATTCTATAGGGGTATTTATAGGAGAAAAGCTTTGACTCTTGGCTTGTGAACTGCACTTCTTGTTATGGAAATTTCGGAGATGGAGGAATAAATATTCCTTCTGTTATACAATCAGACCGTCAAATCTGCACAACGGTTAGTTGTACACGTGTCGCAATCCTCCACCTTTGCGTTGCTCATTTGCATCTTTCGATCGGTCGCTCGTATGCGGTGTTGTTTTTATTACTGCATGCGGTTGAAATTCAGCTCGGGATCGACTGTCGTATTACACCGTCATTGTGTTAATCGTCTCTTCATTGTTGGTTAACGGGCGCAATGTGACAGAGATGCGTTATTCAGTTTCTCGTTGAGCCTTGATCGCAAGCGGTGACTTGGTTTCCTGCAAAACAGAGTAAAAATATCCTCTTCTACCATCTTGACGATTTTAGTGGGTGTAATTGCGTTAGTTCATAATTATTGTATTTTTGAGCTAATTTTCATACAATCAATGCATATTCTTTTTTTTTGGCCGTAATATCTGAATAAGGCAGTATAAATAACTTGTATTTCTACAAGTTATCACACCCAAAAATTTAGATATATGCTTGTCCTCAAGCATATCTTCTACTAAGACAATAATGCTAAATTCCTCTCCTATATTTTTATGTCGATTGGCTGCTCTAAATGTTACACTTAGGCACATTTCTTAACAACGCAATTTCCTTCTATCCTTGCTAATTCTAAACAAAGCCCTACTTTATTCTTCTATATAACAAAATTCTGCTCAAAGATGCTTTTCTAATTTTTAAAATAGAATGTTTATCTCTTCTTTGTCAAAACAACTTGATATGTCTATGTGCAGTGGTCAAACTTTGCGTTATTTATTAGAGACTATTGGTCATAGTTACACTCTTCGTTTTGGTTTGTTCCCACAGGTGTCATGCGAACATCCAATTACGATTGTGTGCCAATTTCAACTTTAACTCATGATATTCAGAGGAGTTGTCTCTTGCATTCTTTTATTTCTTTTCTTTTATTTTCCTTTTCCACCTTCGTTTTGGCTTGTTTTTATAGGTGTCATACAGACATCCAACTACGAGCAGGCTCCTTTCACAACTAAACTCTTATCAGGTTGGGAACAATTTTAAGGTTTTCCCTTGCGCTGACATTGGAGTTTGGCATTTTTTTTTTTATGAAATTGAAAATGAACGCATTTTCTTAATCACTGCATATTCTTGATCTTATCTGCTCAGACCTTCCCCGTCTCCAAATTTAAAGATAAGCAAGGTCCTCATTGCGTTGTTTGGATAGACTAGACAAACACTTAGAATAAAATTTTTAAAAAGAAGGTTTGAGCAGAACTTTGAAAGATAAAAGGTAAAGTACTGCTAAACTAAGAATAACTAAGTGTTGGTCAGAATTTACAAAGTATGGGAAGCGTTTCTAAGTATAAACATATATTACATCATGGCAACACAATGAATAACGCAAAAACAAAAGATCAGATTATCGCAAATATTGACAAAGGATGATAAAGAAAAAGCCACAGGCAAAAAGGAGTGAATATCTACTCAATTGTATTGAATATTAACAAAGTATACAAAGAATTAAAAATTAACGCAATACAAAAATTTTACCTATACAAAGAATCAAAGAATTTCGTTAAACTTTTTAAATTTGATTCAGATGGGTGCATGCTAAAATTTGACACCCCGCTTCTAATAACGCAAATACATTTTTGCTGAGGACGAGCAACAATGCATGCACCCCCGTAACACACCCCTTAATTAAACGCATTTCTGGAGGATACCTCAACATAGTACATTTAGCTAAGGATGGGCAAAGGACACATACGCTCGCAACACACCCCTCAACGCAACGTATTTCGGTGTAATGGATGCAAGGTGTCTCTTGTTAACTCACAATGCACCCATCATCGCATTACATACTAATTTCTCTTCCTTTTATGTCATAAAAAACGCAAGTCAAAAAGACTTTGCGGTGTCTAATGTTTCATCCAATCATTCACAAAAATTAAAGAACAACGCTACTAATGTATATAAACTAAAAGAATTAAGCATGACATGAAAAATCAAATTGAAGAGAATAATCGAAAACATCAAATGCTACTTCTAAAAAGCAGTAAATAACATGATTTAGAAAGCAGTAAAAGAAAATTGTAAAGAAAGCAAGTAAACATAGATAGGGATGCTGATTGAAAGAAGTTCCCAGAATTACTGCAATCACTTCCCCCGGTTTAATCCTGCTTGCCCAAATCAATGGTGTCCATACGCCGCTCGAATTCGCCTCCGTAGTACGGCTTAATCCGTTGACCATTGACTTTAAACGCGTTGTTCCTGTCTAAAGTTGTTAGTTCCATTGTTCCGTGAGGAAAGAGAGTCTTGATTTTAAATGGCCCAGACCAGCGAGATTTCAACTTTCCTGGGAACAATCGCAAACGAGCGTTAAATAGTAATACCTATTGACCTTTGGTGAATGTCCGATCATTTATGTGGTCATCATGTCACTTCTTGGTTTTCTCCTTATAGATCTTGGCATTTTCATAGGCGTCCCTTTGTCATTCGACCAACTGATTCAATTGTAGCTTCCGAACTACAGCTTCTTGCATGCCCACATCGCCTTATGTTCCAACTCGAGTGGCAGATGACAAGCCTTTCTAAAGACCAGGGCATACAGAGACATGCCAATTGGTGTTTTATAGGCATTCTTGTACGCCCACAATTCTTCATCAAGCTTGGGTGACCAATCCTTCCTGGAAGTATTGACTACCTTCTCCAAGATAGTCTGTGGGTGATAAGCAGTCGCAACTCGATGGCTAACGTTAAATTTAGTCAATAGTTTGGCAATTATGCAGTTGATAAAATGAGAGCCCTCATCTCTGATCAAGGCCCGTGGTGTCCCATATCGAGCAAAAATATTCTTCTTAAGAAACTTCGCCGCTGTGACCGAATCATTCTTGGCACATATGATAGCCTCAACCCATTTTGATACGTAATCAACTGCGACCAAGATATAGTGATGACCTTCTGATGGTGGAAACGGGCCCATGAAGTCAATTCTCCAAACATCAAATAATTCCACTTCTAAGATTGATGTCAATGGCATTTCATTTCTCTTTAACATATTCCCCGTTCTCTGATATCTGTCGCATTGCACAACGTAGGCTTGGGTATCCTTGAACAGTGTTGGCCAGAAATAGCCACACTGTAGGACCTTTGCGGCAGTCCGCTGCCCCCCAAAGTGTCCTCCATGTGGAGACTCATGACAAAACTCTAAGATGTGCTTGACTTCGTGCTCAGGAACGCATCGACGTAATATATGATCAGGACCAAGTCGATATAGGAATGGGTCGTCCCAGAAATAAAATTTGACATCNCCAAACATCAAATAATTCCACTTCTAAGATTGATGTCAATGGCATTTCATTTCTCTTTGACATATTCCCCGTTCTCTGACATCTGTCGCATTGCACAACGTGGGCTTGGGCATCCTTGAACAGTGTTGGCCAAAAATAGCCACATTGTAGGACCTTTGCGGCAGTCCGCTGCCCCCCAAAGTGTCCTCCATATGGAGATTGATGACAAAGCTCTAGGATGTGCTCAACTTCGTGCTCAGGAACGCATCGACGTAATATGTGATCAGGACCAAGTTTATATAGGAATGGGTCATCCCAGAAATAAAATTTGACTTCATGTCTTAGCTTCTTTTTCTGCTGGTAAGTGTAGTCATCTGGTATTTGACCGCAAACAATGAAATTCACGATGTCCGCATACCAAGGAACATTAATGCCTACTAACATCAGCAGCTCATCAGGGAATCTTTCTTCAATATCTTTTTTATTACCTTGAACCTCGCAATTCTCCAATCTTGACAAATTATTCGCAACTTGGTTCTCGGTGCCCTTCCGATCTTTGATCTCTAGGTTAGACTCTTGTAGTAGCAACACCCACTATACAAGCCTTGGTTTTGCATCCTTCTTTGTCATCAAGTACTTGATGGTAGAGTGATCCGTATACATCACAACATTTATTCCAATTAAGTATTGTCGGAATTTCTCCAGTGCAAATACCACTGCGAGCATTTCCTTCTCTGTGGTTGTATAGTTCTCCTGCGCATCATTCAACGTTTTACTCGCATAATAAATAGGATGTAATACCTTGTCCTTGCGCTAACTTAACACTGTGCCCACAACATATCCGCTCGCATCACACATCAATGCAAATGGTTGCGTCCAGTTCGGCGTAACCAAGATGGGTGCAGTGATAAGTGCATCTTTTAATGTGTTGAATGCTTTGATGCATGCGTCATCAAAGTTATATTCTCGGTTAGCTTCAAGGAGCGCACTTAGGGGCCTTGCGATCTGGGAGAAATTGCAAATAAATCTTCTATAAAACCCAGCGTGTCCCAGAAAGCTCTTAAATGTTTTCACGTTCATCTTTGCCTGATCGACTTCCAATCCTGCCTTAGAGATTTTGTGATCCAGAACTATTCCTACTTCCACCATAAAGTGGCATTTTTCCCAGTTCAAAACAATATTTGTTGCCATGCATCTCTTCAAGACCTTTTCAAGGTTAGATAGACAGGAGTCATAATTACTGCCGAAGACTGAAAACTCATCCATGAATACCTCGACTGACTCCTCCAAGTAATCTGAGAATATTGCCATCATGTATCGTTGGAAAGTGCCTGGTGCATTGCAGAGTCCAAATGGCATGCGTTGAAATGCAAACATACCGAATGGGCACGTGAAGGTTGTCTTGTCTTGATCCTCCGATGCAATTTCTATTTAGTTGTACCCTGAATAACCGTCAAGAAAACAGAAGAATTCATTCACTGCAAGTCTGTCTAGCATCTGATCAATGAACGGGAGCAGAAAATGGTCCCTTTTAGTGGCCAAGTTTAACTTGCAATAATCCATGCAAATTCTCCACCCCGTAGTCGTTCTTGTGGGAATTAATTCATTCTTGTCATTAGTGACAACTGTCATCCCCCCTTTCTTTGGAACACACTGCACTGGGCTCACCCAGTTGCTATCAGATATCGGGTAGATAACTTCTGTGTCCAGCCACTTCACTATTTTCTTCTTTACGACCTCCCTCATAGCCGAGTTTAAGCGACGTTTCCTTTCTACCAATCTTGTCTTTCCTTCTTCCAGACGAATATTGTGCATACAATACAAGGGGTTGATTCCTCGAATGTCCGCCAAGGTCCATCCTAAGCCCTTTGCATTATTTCTTAGGATCTGTATGAACACATTTTTTTTCTTCTTACTCAGTGATGCAGAAATGATAACTGGTAATGTGTTGTTACTTCCTAAGTAAGCATACTTAAGGTGCACGGGCAACGGCCGTTCCGATAACTTGAGCGGTTCAAAATTTGATTCCACAACGCAGCGCAGTCCTCCTCCAATATTGCGCCAATTTCAAGATCTTCTTCCTCCAGCTCCTTCAAGGGTTCGTGCCCATGTTCATTCCGCAGTTCCTCAATATATTGCCCTGATGCTTCTGAGTTGCTGGGCCGCATACCAGGCGCATTCTTCTTCAATTTCCTCGTAAGCTGACCTATCTGCTCTTCCAGTTCTTTAAGGGAGTCAACTTGTGATTGTCTCATTGCCTCGCTCTTTTCAATGTAATGTTTTAATGATGATTCTAGAGACGAGGTGCTACAAGAGGTATCATATAAGAACGGTTGGTCGTAGGGTGGTATACCTTAAGAATTACCTGGGTTACAGTCCAGAGTAGTAAAGACCGGAGGGTTGCCTTTATCCCTTTGATAACTGTTCTGATAGAAACTATGGCTCTCCTAGTTGTGATTCCCGTCCCAATTTGAAGTTGGGTGATCCCACCAACCAGGGTAGTAGATGTTTCCAAACAATTCATCATAGACAGAATATACAGGTTGTTGATTCCATGGGCAGACTTCTACTGGATGTCCCTCCCCACATTGGACGCAATTCATTGTAGCCACGTGAGTCACCGCATTAACTTGCGCTGATCCTTGAGAGAGAGTTCTTTGTTGATTAGCCACCATCCGGAGGAGCGAGGTCATTGTGGTCATTTGATCGACCAGTATGCTCATTGTATCAGTTGACACATCGATACTTTCTACTTTTTCTTGCTCTAGACCTCTTACCTCGAGCCCAGTATCAATCCACTCATTAGAATGTCGCGAGATACGATCCAAGATATTCTTTGCTTCCGTATATGATCTGTTCATTAATCTTCCTTTTGCGGAGGCATCGACAACTGATTGCGTTGATTGGTCTAAGCTATTGTAAAAGGTTTCCATCAGAATACTATCAGGAATCTCGATATGCGGACAACTCTTCACTAACTTTCGGAATCGCACCCAGGCGGTGCTCAAGGTTCCATAACCCTTTTGCTCAAAATTCAACACATTCCTCCGTCTCTTTACGTTGACGGCTGGAGGGAAGAATCTGTTCATGAACCTATCCACCAACTGTTCCCATGCTTTGATCTCATTCGGCTCTAATGACTGAGCCCACCTCTTTGCTTCATTCCGTAGTGTGTACGAGAAAAGATATAACCTAAGTCTTTCTTGAGTCACATCAGGCATGGAGAATGCACTGCACATGTCTACAAAATTCGTCAAATGTGCATGTGGGTCTTCTCCTTGTAATCCTCCAAATTGACCCATATTCTAAATCATCTGCAGCATGATTGGTCTGATTTTAAAGCATACATTCTCCTCAACCGTTGGTATTTAGATTCCTGGTGAGAAGTTGTAAAAATCTGGCGCTGCATAATCTCTCATTGGGACATCATGATCAGTAGCAAGAAATATGGAGCCTTGCACTGGCCCATTGTCCCTTTGATTCCCTGCGGGAGCCTCGTTATCATTAGCCATGCTTTTTCACCACTTACTTCGGCCCTGATGAATTCTTGCGTGAATAATATACTTGATCTTTGGGTCCACTTAGAATTTCTGGATCACTCCAGCACTCATAAGTCGTCAAACTGTTCTTTGCATCGAACAGCCAGTACAAAGAGATATGTCCTGCAAAATACCACAAACATACTCAAACAATAAATTGTTAATCAATCCTCAACAATGGCGCTATAAACTTGTTACGTAGAAATTGATCTTATGTCACACAACGCATGGATGCATATGATGCAAGTTCATGTGATACTACTTTTAGATATGCGTTAATTAACAATGTTCTTATAGTATGCTGTGTGTTGTCACAAATTTCCTTGCGTTGAAACCAAGTATAATTTCACTGCAAGTTTCTCGGTGTGATTCGAGGTCGAACATAGGGACTATTTAAGGTTATTACGTTATGCATGTGATACATGCGACCAGGGGTTTTCAATTAATAAAAGTTGTTGTGTACAAGAATATAAACATGCGATAAAGTAAAGTAAAGCAGTAAAGATGCGATAATAAAATAAATTGCATTAAAGTAAATCTAATCTAAGATGATACAAAATACAGGTTTCATGATACAAGATACTGAAGTCAAGGCTAACTGTGAAGATATACAAAAATCATGTTATGCAGTGGCAAGTTTTATGTGTGAAATAGAAAGAGAAAAGATAATTAGTACAAACATCGCAAGTTCCTTAATTGCATTAAAGGCATAAATACGGTTCCACTTTTCCCTTGACGTACACCTCTCGGTGATCGATCGGGCTCCCACATCTCTGTGGCAAAAATGAGACAAACGTGATGAACGCAAGGTCGCTTCCATCTCTGGAAGTACTTCTTGCTTTAGTTAATGCATTCTTCTAACATTCTCTCAACAGATTAGAATGGCATCTTCACTTCTGCTCTCACAGGTGAAGATGCTGTCTAGCATGCTTTAGCTAAACGTTTTTATTTCTTTAGCACAGAGTAAGTTACTTGTTTAATTCATATTAATTACCAAGGGATTAAGAAGACTTTATGAAGAAAGCGATAAAAAGAGGAATGGAAATAGACAGAGAAGGGGATATGAAAACGATCGAGACATTCACTATTTCTATTCAGCGTCTAATACATGATTTATGAATGAAGAGATTAAGAAGATGAAATACAGTGATGAATAGAGTTAACAAATACAAATAAACAGCAACGTCTTGGCGCCGATCTGGATGGAGATTTGCTTGCCAATGTGGACGAATGAGCTTCCCTCTCAGGCTTGCTCAACCGATAGCAGGGATCTGAGTATAGAGCTTCATGGTGAAGATCTGGCATAATAGCACTGAGACTCACCTCTCGGCCTTGTATTTTTTCTTCCCGGATTCTTCCGATCAGTACTCAGCTCAGCCTCTCTCTCAGTAATTTAGCAACAATTAGCCCTCGTACCAATTATTCCTGTATCAAGTATATCTTTCTCTGAATTCTATGGGGGTATTTGTAGGTGAAAAGCTTTGACTCTTGGCTTGTGGACCCCACTTCTTGTTATGGAAATTCCAGAGATGGAGGAATAAATATTCCTTCTGTTATGCAATAAGACCATCAAATCTACACAACGGTTAGTTGTACCGTGTCGCAATCCTCCGACTTTGCATTACTCATTTGCATCTTTCGATCGGTTGCTCGCATGCGGTGTTGTTTTTATTACGGCATGCGGTTGAAATTCAGCTCAGGATCGACTGTCGTATTGTACCGTCATTGCGTTAATCGCCTCTTCATTGTTGATTGACGGGCGCAATGTGACAGAGATGCGTTATTCAGTTTCTCATTGAGCCGTGATCGCAAGCGGTGACTTGGTTTCCTGCAAAACAGAGTAAAATTATCCTATTCTACCATCTTGACGATGTTAGTGGGTGTAATTGCGTTAGTTCTTAATTATTGTATTTCTGAGCTAATTTTCATGCAATCAACGCATATTCCTTCTCTTTTGGTTGCAATATCTGAATAAGGCAGTATATATAACTTGTATTTCTACAAATTATTGATAACTTTTAGAAATACAAGTTATTTATACTTCCTTATCTAGATATTGCGACCAAAAGAGAATAGATATGCGCCAATTGTATGAAAATTAGCTTAGAAATACAATAATTCTGAATTATCACAATTAACACCCTTTAACATCATTAAGATGGAAGAAGAGGAGATTTCTACTCTGTTTTGCAGGAAACCAAGTCATCGCTTGCGATTAAGGCTCAAGACAAATTGACCAACGCATCTCTGACACATTGCATCCATCAATCAATAATGAAAAGACGATTAACACAATGACGGCGCAATGTGACAGTCGATCTAGAGCTGACTTTCAACTGAATGCGATAATAAAAACAACACCGCATGCGAACACCCGATCGAAAGATGCAGCTGAGCAATGCAAATGTGGAGGATTGTGCCACGTGTACGCATAATGGTTGTGCAGATTTGACGTTCTGATTGCATAACAGAAGGAATAATATCCCTCAATCTTCGAAATTTCCATAACAACAAGTGGGGACCACAAGGCTGGAGTCAAAGATCTTCACCTATAAATACCCCATAGAATTCACAGAAAAAGATGTTACTTGATACGGGGCTAATTGCTGCTATTATATTGAGAAAAAGTCTGAGCTGAGTGTTAAACTGAAGAAATCCGGGAAGAAGAAGAGACTAGGCCGAAAGGTGAGTCTCAGTGTTAATCTGCCAGATCCCCACCGCAAAGCTCTATACTCAGATCCCAGTTACCGGTTGAGCAAGCCTGAGAGGGAAGCTCATCCTTCCACACGATTCATCCATTTCGGCAAGCAAATCTCGATCCAAATCGGTGCCAAGACGTTGGTGCTTGTTTGTATTTGTTTCTATCTCTTTTCATCATTGTATCTCATCTTCCTTATCTCTTCATTCACACACCATGTATCAAACGCTAAATAGATATATTGAATGTCTCGATCGTTTTCATTACCACTTCTCTGTCTATTTCCATTTCTCCATTTATCGTTTTCTTCATCAAGTGTTCTTAATCCTCGGGTAGTCAATATGAATTAAACGAGTACTTAATCTGTGTTAGAGAGATAATTGCATTTAGCTAAGGCATGCTAGACGACATCTTCACCTATGAGAGCAGAAGTGAAGATATCATTCTGATCTATCGAGTGAAGGTCAGAAGAATTCGTTAACTAGAGCGAGTAGTACTTCCAAGAATGGAAGCAATCTTCATTCATTACGTTCGTCTCTGTTTCACCACAGACATGTGGGAACACGGCTGATCATTGAAAGGTGTACGCTAAAGGAAAAACAGAACCGTACTTATAACTTTAGTGCATATAAGGAACTTACGATGTTTATATTAGTTATATTCGTCTTCTTACTTCATATATAAGACTTGCCATCGCATCACATGATCTGTATATAATCTTCACAGCTAGCCTTGCCCTCAGTATTTTATATCATGTCGCCTGTATCTTGTGCCATCTTAGCTTAGGTTACTGCATTTTATTTTATTATCGCATTTTTACTGCTTTCCTTTACTTTATCGCAACTTTATATACTTGTACACAAATACTTTTATTAAATTGAAAAACTTGGTCGTATGTTTCATAAACATAACGCAATAACCTCAAACAGTCCCTGTGTTCGACATTGAATCACACCGAGAAACTTGCGGTGGAATTATACTTGGTTCCAACGCACAACAAACTACAAGAGCATCCATTAATAGCGCATATCTAGAAGTGGTAATGCATGAATTGAGTCCATTAACACATGTATCATTAACAAGGAACTAATTTTACCGTTACAAGTTTATGCTGCCATTGCTAGGGAATGGTTAACGGTTTATTGTTTGAGTGTGTTTGTTGTATTTTGCAAGACAGATCTCTTTGTACTAATTGTTCAACGCAGAGAGCAGTCTGACGACTTATGAATGCGGGAGTGATCTTGTTATTCTAAACGGACCCAGAGATCAAGTGTATTATTCGTGCAAGAGTTCATCAGGGCCAAATTAATTGGTGAAGAATGATGAGAATGTGGCACCTGTAGAAAACCAAAGGGAAAATTTGCCAGCGCAAGATCCAGTTTTTCTTACTGTTGACCATAACATCAGGGAATATGTGGCGCCAGATTTTTATAACTTCTCACCAGGAATTTCAAGACCCTTGGTTGAGGGGAATGTAAGCTTTGAGATAAAACCTATCATGCTGCAGATGATTTAGAATGTGGGTCAATTTGGAGGATTACAAGGAGAAGACCCACACGCTCATTTGACGAAGTTTGTAGATATGTGCAGCGCATTCTCCATGCCTGGTGTAACTCAAGAAGGGCTTAAATTATATCTGTTCCCGTACACATTGCGGGATGAGGCAAAGAGGTGGGCTCAAGCGTTAGAGCCAACCGAGATTAATGGTTGGGAGCAGTTGGTTGATAGGTTCATGAACAGATTCTTTCCTCCAGCAGTCAACGCAAGGAGACGGAGGGATGTTCTGAATTTTGAACAAAAGGGTTACGAAACCTTGAGTACCATCTGGGTGCGATTCCGACGGTTAATGAAAAACTGTCCGCATATCAGGATTCCTGATAGTATTTTAATGGAAACCTTTTATAATGGCTTGGACCAATCAACACAAGCAGTTGTCGATGCCTCTACAGAAGAAGGATTGATGAACGGAGGCAAAGAACATATTGGATCACATCTCGCGGCATTCTGATGAGTGGATTGATACTGGGCTTGAGGTAAGAGGTCTGGAGCAAGAAAGAGTAGAAAGTGTCGATGTGTCAACTGATACAATGAGTGCACTGGTCGATCAGATGACCACAATGACCTCAATTCTCCAGACAATGACTAACCAATAGAGAACTCTCTCTCAAGAATCAAGCAAGTTAATGCGTTGACTCATGTGGCCCCAATGAATTGCGTCCAATGCGGAGAGGGACATCTAGTAGAGTTCTGCCCATGGAGTCAACAACCCATGTATGCCGTCTATGATGAATCATTTGGCAACATCTATAACCCTAGTTGGTGGGATCACCCAACTATAGGTTGGGATGGGAATCACAATCAGGAGAGCCATAGTTTCTATTAGTATAGTTATCAAGGGGATCGAGGCATCCCTCCGGTCTTCATTTATTTGGACTGTAGCCCAAGTAATGCCCAAGGTATACCACCCTATGACCAATCGTTCCTATATGATACCTATTGCAGCACCTCGTCTCTGGAAACATCGTTAAAATATTATTGAAAAGAGCGAGGCAATGAGACAATCGCAAGCTGACACCCTTAAAGAATTAGAAGAGCAGATAGATCACTTACGAGGGAAGTAAAGAAGAAAGCGCCTGATATAAAGCATAGCAGTTCAAAAGCACAGGGGCCACGAGGAAAAGAACAATGTCATGCAGTGACATTGAGGAGTGGCAAAACAACAACCCCTATGTCATCAGTACCAGATGGAACAACAACACCAGTCGATTTGACTGTTGATGATGACCAATCAGTTAATGTTGGAAAAAGTACCAGTTCAGAAGTAAGTTTATCTACAAAAGATAAAACTCCTCAAGACATGAACGCTAAATCAACACAACCTCCAGCTAATGAAGCGCAGCAAGCACCGGACCTTAGCAAACAGCCAAGTGAACATGAAATATGACGGGATCTTCCACCTTTCCCATCCAGGCTGAAGAAGAAAGATGATAGCAAGCAATTTTAGAGGTTTCTAGACGTTCTTCGGTAGCTACACATTAACATTTCCTTGATAGAAGCACTAGAGCAGATGTCGAGTTATGTAAAATTTCTCAAGGATATTCTTGCAAATAAAAGAAAGATCGGGGAAATTGAAATAGTTGCGTTAACATATGAATGTAGCGCGCTGTTCCAAAACAATCTCCCCACTAAAATGAATTATTTTGGGAGTTTCACATTGCCCTGCACGATAGGAGGGAAGATTGTCGGGAACGCGTTGTGCGTTTACGGGGCAAGCATAAATCTAATGCCCCTGTCAATTTTTAAGAAGTTGGATATTGGCAACGCAAGACCAACCACTATCACAATACAGTTGGCTGATCAATCGATAAAGCTTCCTGAGGGCAAGATAGAGGATGTTCTTGTGCAAGTGGACAAGTTTATCTTCCCGACAGACTTTGTCATATTGGATTACGAATCGGATAGAGAAATCCCTATAATTTTGGGTCGCCCATTCCTCACGACAGGGCGAGCACTAATCGATATGCAAAAAGGAGAAATGACAATCAGGTCGACGATCAGGAAGTAAAATTCAACTTATTCAATGCGTTGAAATACCCAGGTGATGTGGAAAATTGCCAATACATAGAGGAACTGCGAGAAGAGCCTTGGCACGAACCCCTGAAGGAGCTGGAGGAAGAAGAATTGGAAATCGGTGCAATGTTGGAGGAAGACTACGCTGCACTTCATATTGAATCAAACCGCTCAAGTTATCTGAATGGACATCACAACGCATTAAGCCATCTCTGGAAGAACCACCTGTGCTAGAGTTAAAGCCGTTGCCTGTACATCTTAAGTATGCTTACTTAGGAAGTAACGATACATTACCGGTTATCATTTCCGCATCGCTGAGTAAGGAAAAATAAGATGCACTCATACAGATCCTAAAGAGTAACGCCAAGGCATTAGGATGGACCTTGGCAGACATTCAAGGAATCAGTCCTTCATATTGTATGCACAAGATTCGTCTGGAAGAAGGAAAGACTGGATCGGTAGAAAGGCAACGCCGCTTGAACCCTGCCATGAGGGAGGTCGTGAAGAACGAAATAGTGAAGTGGCTGGATGTAGGTGTCATCTACCCGATATCTGATAGCAGCTGGGTAAGCCCAGTGCAGTGTGTTCCAAAGAAAGAAGGGATGACAGTCATCATTAATGATAAGAATGAATTAATTACCACAAGAACGACTACGGGGTGGAGAATTTGTATGGATTATCCCAAGTTGAATTTGGCCACTAAAAAGGACCATTTTCCACTCCTGTTCATTGATCAGATGTTAGACAGACTTGCGGGGAATGAATTCTTCTATTTTCTTGACGGTTATTCAGGGTATAACCAGATAGCAATTGTGCCAGAGGACCAAGACAAGACAACCTTCACATGCCCATTTGGTACGTTTTCATTCCGACGCATGCCATTTGGACTCTGGAATGCGCCAGACACTTTTCAACGATGCATGATGGCAATATTCTCAGATTACTTGGAGGAGTCAGTCGAGGTATTCATGGATGATTTCTCAGTTTTTGGCAATAATTATGACTCCTGTCTATCTAACCTTGAAAAAGTATTGAAGAGATGCGTGGCAACAAATCTTGTTTTGAACTGGGAAAAATGCCACTTTATAGTGGAAGAAGGAATAGTTATGGGTCACAAAATCTCTAAGGCTGGATTGGAAGTTGATCAGGCAAAAATTGATGCAATTTCCAAGTTACCCCCACTAGTGAACGTAAAAACACTTAGGAGCTTTCTGGGACACTCTGGGTTTTATAGAAGATTTATTCGCAACTTCTCTCAGATCGCAAGGCCACTAAGTGCACTACTGGAGGCTGACCGATAATATAATTTTGATGACACATGCACCAAAAGCATTCAACACATTGAAAGATGCGCTCATCTCCGCACCTATTTTGATTGCGCCAGATTAGACGCACCCATTTGCATTGATGTGTGATGCTAGCGGATATGCTATGGGTGCAGTTTTGAGTCAGCGCAAGGACAAGGTATTGCATCCTGTTTATTATGCAAGTAAAACATTGAATGATGCGTAGGAAAACATACAACCACGACAAGGAAATGCTCGCAGTGGTATTTGCACTAGAGAAATTCCGAAAATACTTAATCGTAACAAACGCTATGGTGTATATGGATCACTCTGCGATCAAGTACTTGATGACAAAGAAGGATGCAAAACCAAGGCTTATACGGTGGGTGTTGCTACTGCAAGAGTTTGACTTAGAGATCAAAGACGGAAGGGCACCGAGAACCAAGTCACGGATCATTTATCAAGATTGGAGAATTGCGAGGTTCAAGGGACAGAAAAAGATATTGAGGAAAGATTCCCCGATGAGCTGCTGATGGCAGTAGACATTAATGTTCCCTGGTATGTGGACATAGTAAATTTCATCGTTTGCGGTTAAATACCAGATGACTATACTTACCAGCAGAAGAAAAAGCTAAGACATGATGCCAAATTTTATTTCTGGGACGATCCATTCCTATATTGACTCGGACCTGATCATATATTACATCAATGCGTTCCTGAACGCGAAGTCAAGTACATTTTAGACCTTTGTCATGAGTCCCCATATGGAGGACATTTTGGGGGGCAGCAAACCACAGCAAAGGTCCTACAATATGGCTACTTCTGGCCAACATTATTTAAGGATGTCCACACCCATGTTGTGTAATGCGACAGATGTTAGAGAACGGGGAATATGTCTAAAAGAAATGAAATGCCATTGACGTCAATCTTAGAGGTTGAATTATTTGATGTTTGGGGAATTAACTTCAGGGGCCCGTTTCCACCATCAGAAGGTCATCACTATATTCTGGTCGCGGTTGACTATGTATCAAAATGGGTTGAGGCCATCGCATGCGCCAAGTATACTGATAGCGGCCCAGTGGCGAGAGGGATGTTTGAAGGAAGAACATTTTTGCTCGATTATGGGACGCCATAGCCTTAATCAGTCGATAGAGAGTTCCACTTTAATTCAACTCCGCATAACTTGCTAATCCTGTTGACTAAAATTTCAACGTCAGCGTCGAAGTGCGACTACGTATCACCCATAGCTAATGGCGCTGGTGGTAATTTTCTAACAGAGTAGATTCAAAACGATCTGGAGAGGTTAGTCATAGCTTGTAGGAAGGATTAGTCACCCAAGCTTCATGAAGCACTTGTGGCAAGTACAGCAGGACTGGCTTATAAGACACACATTGTGGACATGTCCCCGAGCTCCTCGGCTCTTTGGAAAAGCTTTCATCTGCGCTCGAGTTGGACCATTAAGGCAAAGGGTATGTAAAACAGCTGGAAGTCTTGTGATTTAGCAACGTGCGGGAAATTTCGCGGAAGGCTGGGTTGCAGTTGAATTACGCGGCATCTGTAATTGTGACGAGGTGCACGCCTACCTAGAATGCCAAGCAACTATCAAAGGAAATAACTAAGAAGTGGCTGGTGAACGACGCGCGATATAAACATCATACATTCACCAAAGGTCAACAATATTATTATTTAATGCTCTGTTTGCAGTTACGTCTCCCAAGGACAAGGTCTATACGCCGTCTCGAAACATCGTATATCTACTCGTGAGTATTCCGATACAACGATTTATCACTGGCCATTTCGATCATCAAGAGCAATCTCCTATCTCACGGAGTTCCTCTGCTAGTTAGAAGCTAATAACTTTTAAATGGGAACAATCGCAGTTAAAGTCATATGTCAGTGGATTAACCTTGACGTATGGAGCGCGACTTGCCTCTCGGAACGACGCCTATGGACACCATTGACTTTGTGACGACAGGATGTAAGACAGCTTTGCGGGGAAGCGATTCTGCGTAATTCTGAAACGAGTGTGATGAGGCATCACATCCCTTATGTATGCTTAATGCTTTCTCTCCAATTTCTGGTAGTCGGCGCTGGCTAAATTCCGTCATTTACTGCTCATTAGAAGTGTCGGCTGTGTGATGGCTTGCATGCGTTCCTTTCAATATACGGTTTCGATTATTTGCCATTTCTCATTCCTTAGATTTAGTAGCGCCGTTCGTAAATTTTTGTGAATGATTGGATGAATCATTAAACACCGCAAAGTCCTTTTCGACTTGCATTTTAGATGAATTGAAAAGAACAATAAATACTGATATGAAATGCGATGATGGGTACATTGTGAGTTAACAAGAGACACTTTGCATCCATTACACCCGAATACATTGCGTTGAGGGGTGTGTTGCGCGTGTATGTGTCCTTTGCCCGTCCTTAGCTAAATGCACTATATTGAGGTATCCTCTAGAAATGTGTTAGTTTAGGGGTGTGTGGCGGGGGCGCATGCGTTGTTGCCCATCCTTAGCAAAAATGTTTTTGCATTATTAGGAGCGCGGTGCTAATTTTTAGCGTGCACCCATCTAAATCAAATTTAAAAAGTTAATGAAATCCTTTGATTCTTGTACAGGCACAAAATTTTGTATTGTGTTAATTTGCAATTATTTGTATACTTTGTTAATATTCAATACAATGAGTACATATTCACTCCAATTTTTGCCTGTGCCTTTCTCCTTATCATCCTTTGTCAATATTTGCAATGTTCTGAATCTTTTACTTTTGTGTTCTTCATTGTGTTGCTATGATGTAATATATGTTTATACTTAGAAACATTTCCCATACTTTGTAAATTCTGACTAACACTTAGTTAATTCTTAGTTTAGTAGTACTTTACCTCTTTATCTTTCAAAGTTCTGCTCAAACCTTCTTTTTGAAAATTTTCTTCTAAGTATTTGTCTAGTCTATCCAAACAATGCAATGAGGACTTTGCTCATCTTTAAATTTGGGGGTGGGGAAGGTCTGAGCAGATAAGATCAAGAATATGCAGTATTTAAGAAAATGCGTTCATTTTTTATTATTTTTTTTTTTAAAAAAACTTTTTATGCAGAACTCCAATGTCAGTGTAAAGGAAAAAATGTTCCAACCTGATAAGAGTCTAGTTGTGAAAGGAGCCTGTTCGTAGTTGGATGTTCGTATGACACCTGTAGGAGCAAGCCAAAACGAAGGTGGGTTTCCAAGATCAACGCAGTATAAAAGAAAAAGAAGGAAAAAAAAAAAAGAATGCAAGATACAACTCCTTTGAATATCATGAGTTAAAGTTGAGATTGGCACACAATCGTAGTTGGATGTTCGCATGACACCCGTGGGGACAGGCCAAAACGAAGAGTGTAACCATGGCCAACTGTCTCTACTAAATGACGCAAAATTTTGACCACTGTATATAGATATATCAAGTGTTTTGACAAGAAGAGATAAACATTCTAGTTTGAAAAAAAAACTAGAAAAGCATCTTTGAGCAGAATTTTATTATATAGAATAATAAAGTAGGGCTTGTTAAAAATTAGCAAGGATAGGAAGAAATTGCGATATCAAGGAATGTGCCTAAGTGTAACATTCGGAGCAACCAGATGACGTAGAAGTATAGGATAGGAATTGAGCTTTATTGCCTTAGTAGAAGATATGCTTGAGGACAAGCATATATCTAAATTTGGAGGTGTGATAATTTGTAGAAATACAAGTTATTTATACTGCCTTATCTAGATATTGTAGCCAAAAGAGAATAGATATGCGCCAATTGTATGAAAATTAGCTTAGAAATACAATAATTCTGAATTATCATAATTAACACCCACTAACATCATTAAGATGGAAGAAGAAGAGATTTCTACTATGTTTTGTAGGAAACCAAGTCACCGCTTGTGGTTAAGGCTCAAGACAAATTGTCCAACACGTCTCTGATACATTGCGCCCATCAATCAACAATGAAAAGATGATTAACGCAATGACGGCGCAATGCGACAGTCGATCCAGAGCCGACTTTCAACCGAATGTTGTAATAAAAACAACACCACATGCAAACACCCAATCAAAAGATTCAGCTGAGCAACGCAAATGCGGAGGATTTTGCCACGTGTACGCCTAATGGTTGTGCAGATTTGACGGTCTGATTGCATAACAGAAGGAATAATATCCCTCCATATTCGGAATTTTCATAATAACAAGTGGGGACCACAAGGCCGGAGTCAAAGATCTTCACCTATAAATACCCCATAGTATTCACAAAAAGGATGTTACTTGATACGAGGCTAATTGCTGCTATTATATTGAGAAAAAGGTTGAGTTGAGTGTTAAACTGAAGAAATTCGGGAAGACGAAGAGACAAGGCCGAGAGGTGAGTCTCAGTGTTAATCTGCCAGATCCCCGCTGCGAAACTCTATACTCAGATCCCAGTTACCAGTTGAGCAAGTCTGAGAGGGAAGCTCATCCTTCCACACGATCCATCCATTCCGGCAAGTAAATCTCCATCCAAATCGGTGCCGAGACGTTGGCGCTTGTTTGTATTTGTTTCTATCTCTTTTCATCATTGTATCTCATCTTCTTTATCTCTTCATTCACATACCATGTATCAAACACTAAATAGATATATTGAATGTTTCGATCGTTTTCATTACCATTTCTCTGTCTATTTCCATTCCTCCGTTTATCGTTTTCTTCATGAAGTGTTCTTAATCCCCGAGTAGTCAATATGACTTAAACGAGTACTTAATCTGTGTTAGAGAGATAATTGCGTTTAGCTAAGGCATGCTAGACGACATCTTCACCTGTGGGAGCAGAAGTGAAGATATCATTTTGATCTATCGAGAGAAGGTCAGAAGAATGCGTTAACTAGAGTGAGTAGTACTTCCACGAATGGAAGCAACCTTACGTTCATTACGTTCGTCTTTGTTTCACCACAAACATGTGGGAACGCGGCTGATCACTGAAAGGTGTACGCTAAGGGAAAAACAGAACCATACTTATAACTTTGGCGCAATTAAGGAACTTGTGATGTTTATATTGGTTATCTTCCTCTTCCTGCTTCATACATAAGACTTGCTATCGCATCACATGATTTGTGTATAATCTTCACAGCTAGCCTTGCCCTCAGTATTTTATATCACGTCGCTTGTATCTTATGCCATCTTAGCTTAGGTTACTGCATTTTATTTTATTATCGCATTTTTACTGCTTTCCTTTACTTCATCGCAACTTTATATACTTGTACACAAATACTTTTATTAAATTGAAAAACTTGGCCGCATGTATCAAAAACATAACGCAATAACCTCAAACAATCCCTATGTTCGACCTTGGATCACACCGAGAAACTTGTGGTGTAATTATACTTGGTTCCAATGCAAGGAAACTTGTGACAACGCACAACATACTACAAGAGCATCAATTAATAATGCATATCTAGAAGTGGTAATGCATGAATTGAGTCCATTAACGCATGTATCATTAATAAGGAACTAATTTTACCGTCACAGTTATCAATCACCTACACGAAAGAGTAAATGCTTTACTCAATCGTTTACCAAGGCTTCCTGAGCTAAACGATCGTTGAGCAACGATCATGTACCTTTGACTATGCGATGAAGCATGAGGTACGCGTTCATGTAGTGCGCAACAAGCAACGCAAGCCTTAAGCGATCGACTAAACGACAACGATGCGGTGAAGCACAATCATCTAAATGATCGTTGAGCAAGTGCCAAGGTATTGTATACTGGGTGATCATGCAGTCAGGGACTATGTGATAAAGTATGCTAACAACACGATCGTTTAGTGCTCGTGCCTTTCATGAAACGATGAGAATCAAATGCTCTATATGATCATCTACCTCCAGCGTCCACATGATCGGGCAACCAATGTTATGCGATAAAGAAAACTTTTCACCCCATCATTCATTATTAGCTAAATGATCGTTTAGTAAATACTACACGATCGTGTAGAGCTTTTCTATATGATCGTTTAGCCAAATCTCAACGATCGTTTACCATAGGCTACACGATATGACCAACCTTTTGTCTTCTTCCTCGCTGAGAATCGCATCTCCATGCTTCGAAACTTCATCACGAACGACTCAACCAACTCAAAAACTTTGAATTATAGACTCGATTGCTTGTTAATTATGCCCAAAAATGCAGAGGCCCTTATAAATTAACACTTTGTAGTTGAAAAGAAAACTTTAATCAGAGACAATTAACCCATAAATATTCATCAACACATCCACAAACACATTTAACCTTTAAACGCAACGTAGAAAACCCACCACAACTGTAAAAAAAATTCAAAACAGAAGTAAAATTTGGAATATTAGAACAACCTGGCTTTGATACCAATTGAAGGAAATTAGACATGAGGATTTCCATGAGTAGTGGAAGGATCGTTCCAAATTCCATTCGAAATTGAATATAAACAATTATAGTACAAAAAGGGAAACTAATAGGTCATGCAAAACTAGAAATTACAGCATGCTTATTAGAGAATCAAGGGATAGAGTATGCATACCTTTGAAGAAACATTCATCAAACTCCCTCGATCAATCTACAAGTGTCCATGGTAACACAACCATCAAACGCAATGACCGATGCACAACACGAACACAATGAACACAACGATCACGGACCAACGAATGGTCAACGACTCCTCGAAACCAATCGAGTTGAGGGAGGATATCACCACAATAGTTACCTTGGTATTCTTAGTGTGAGAATCCAGGAGTTGTGGGCTCTGTATGGACTTGGTTAGAGGAAGAGACTGGAGGACAACAATCATGTAGACGATCAAGCAAGTGGGAGATAGGAAGCTGTTTATCGCATAGACGATGTGCTTGACTGTGTAGAAAATGGCAGCCTATCGTATAGACAAAGCCACACGATTGTTTAGTCTCTCTATAGCTATCGCTTAATGAAACTCTTTCACTTGATAACTTTCTCCGTTAGTTCTTTCCGAAAGTAGTAACTCTCTAAATTTAGGAAAACATTTTTTCTTTTATCTCATGGTTACCATAAAACCACCAATAACCTCCTACTCAATTGGTTATTAGAGAAAAAGAAATTAATTATCAAATAATTAGTATATTATAAATAAATATGATAACCAACTTACCATATTATATTTATAACTTATAGTTTTAATATGTCATCTCATGAAACTACAAACTATAGTTCTTTTTCTATTTTATAGTACTTAATGTAAATCATATTTACATTAATCCTCCACTTGATGTATTTCATACATCACACCAATTATATCATATATAATTGAATTTCCTCATGTTAATTTGAACGCTTCAAATCAACCCCAAGAACTGATTCTCAACTTGAATCCATTAAGCTACCAAGGGGATCTTATGGACATGTAGCTTGAAGCTCCAACAATACGTGAATAGCTGACTAAACTCTTTAGCCACGAGATCCACCATCCGCTAACTGTCGGGCACTCCACTATAGACTGACTTCTGCACTCTCCTCATTACAGATATATTTTTGTGTCCATATCAACCGATCAATAGTGCGATAACCCTTCATAGATCGCTTATAAGTACAGCTAGACCAATTTACCATTTTGCCCATGTAGTTACATCTAAATCCTTAAGTACCACTGATTCCTCTAATGAACATAAGTCATAGTCCTACTATGACTGAGTCCCCTCTTCCAAAGAGAGAATGTGGCCACTATGTTCAAGACCCGGAATCAGCCCTTAAGGGAGTAATCTATCTACTTACCTCTGCTTCGGGGAAAGAGTGAATTCCGTCTTGTGTAACTGAGTTTCCAGCTCCCTAATCAAACAAATCCCCAAAAAGGTAGGCTTATTGAGTTAGCCTCTCACCCATACTAATCAAAGGACCGCCCTCAAAGAAAGAAGTTCCCAAAACACTCAGGATTAAGGTCATGTCACCTATGGTCGCTAAAGTGAGATGTAAGTCTCAAGTATCAATGGCATTTTATAAAGAGATTAATCATCTCGTGGTCCGGTCTTATACAAACTCTTTGTATAGGACACCCTCGCTCGCATGTCTCTACATAAATGGTCAGGATCAGATCATCTGTAGTAGTTTACAACACTTGTAAACCTCTACAAAATGGGTCGTATCCATAGTGTCACCAGGATAAGGTATCCCTCCTATATCCTTATACTATAGACCCTTTAGGTTATTACTTAAGGCATGATCCACTTATATATCTCATATACATGCTTAAGTTTACATACAATAACCATGGATCTTTGTTTATTGGATATGAGTAAATGCAAATAAAATAACTCTTATTTTATTAATAACAATATGTACAATGTTTACAAACTACGAGACTCCAGGAGAATTAGGACACCAATCCCAATAGTTTTGACATTTAGATGATACAATTCTAGATTATTTTGAGCAATTAAGGATAGAAGAAATCTTATTGAAGTCTGTTTTATAGCAAGGGAGAAAATCTCAGCATAGTCTATTCCTTCCCTTTGAGTGAACCCCTTTGCAACCAATCTAGCTTTGAACCTAGGCTTTTGATCATAGGATACTCTTTCTTTATGTTTAAAAATCCATTTAGAAGCAACAAGTTTATACCCTTTTGGTAGAGGAACCAAGGACCAAGTGTCATTCACCTTTAGTGAATGCATCTTCTCATTCATTGCCTCAATCCAATCCCTTGCATTAGCACAACTTATTGCTTCCTCAGAGGTAGTTGGTTCTTGGCTAGTAGAAGCTACTACAACATTTAAAACTAGATTCATATAATTCATTTTAGTATATCTAGCTAGAGGTGTGATAGTTCTTCTTTGTCTATCCCTAGCTAAGACATATTGGCTTAAATCAGATTACTCACATGCTGTCTCCTCATGTTCCTCTACACTTTCCTCTGTTTCTCCTATGTTACTAGGTTGGCTAGACTCATTTGGCTGCTTGGATGGTAACTCTACCTCAAAACTGATGTTAGATGACTCTCCTTCATCCTCTACCTCTTTCTCTTTTTGCATAAACATCTTCTTTTTCCTAAAGGTGACGTCTCTGCTCACTAAGAACTTCCTATCAATAGAATGCCACATTTTAAATCCCTTGACACCCTCTGTAAAGTCTACAAACATACACTTGACTGCTTTGGACTTTAACTTTCCTTTATTTTGGTGTACAAACCCTACACATCCAAAGACCTTGAGGTTATCTAGGTTAGGGGGATGATTAGTCCACTTTTCCTCAGGTGTAAGCAAATCTAAAGATGTGTGAGGAAACTGATAACAGGCAGAAATGCACGTTATCATAGTGCTAAGATCTTAAACAATGTTGGATTGCGTTGATAAAAATGTTAAATCGTGTCCATTAAGCATAAAATTTTATAATATTGCGGTCGCATGCGTTCAATGCGTTAGAACAGTTGATCTTTATATTTTCATGCAGAATATGCGTTAACGCAATGCAAAGATGGCGATCATAAGAATTCACTGGTCGAGCGTAACTTCACCGCAAGACTTTTCATTGATCGTGCTCGCAAACATTCGCCCGAGAAGGATCGCCGTAACTTGGTCAGTGCAACTTGGTGGGCACATCCGGGTGAAAGGATAATTAAGTGTGATGGGATAGAAAGCTGATGACAGTCGAATCCAAGTTAAGTTGACAGCCAATAATGGTCACGAAGTACATTCAGCTTTATCGGTGACAATTATCTAGCGCATGAATCAGGAATTAAAGCTGTTCCATCTGTACAACCAGGAGAGAGAAGTTGCCTTTTGTAATGTATAAAATGTATCCATAATCTTGTTGACATAAAATGTGATGGTGTGATGATGATATGCGATACTACTTCTAGATGTATGCGTTATTAATGAAATTCTTGTAGTATATTATGCGTTGTCACAAGTTTCCTTGTGTTGAAACCAAGTATAATTCCACTGCAAGTTTCTCGGAGTGAACCGAGGTTGAACATAGGGATTGCATAGTTAATGTGTTACGTTCATGATATATGCGATCAGGGTTTTTCAATTAATAAAAGATTGGTTTATACAAGTATTTAAAATTGCGGTAAAGTAAAATATGCGGTAAATTAAAGTTGCGGTAATAAAGTAAAATGCGATAAAAGTAAACCTATGCTATTATAATACAAGATACAGGATACTGATACATGATACTGAGATTGAGATCGACTGTGAAAATTATACAAAGGGTCGTGGTATGCGGTGGCAAGTCTTTATGTATGAAACAAAGATAGAAAGGATAATTAATATAAACATTGCAAGTTCATTAATTGCGTTAAAGATATAACTACGATTTTGCTTTCCCTTGGCGTACACCTCTCGGTGATCAGCCATGTTCCCACATCTCTGTGGTGAAACAGGGATGAATGTAATGAACGCAAGGTTGCTTCCATCTCTGGAAGTACTTCTCGCTTTAGTTAACGCATTCTTCTAACCTTCTCTCGACAGGCAGAATGGCATCTTCACTTCTGCTCTCACAGGTGAAGATGTCGTCTAGAATGCTTTAGTTAAACATATTTATTTCTTTAGCATAACTTAATTTACTTGTTCAATTTATTCTAATTACCAAGGGATTAAGAAAACATCATGGAGAAAGCGATTAATGGAGGAACAAAAATAGATAGATAGATGGAGATGAAAATGATTATGACATTCAATACTAATATTTAGCTTCTGATACATGGTGTGAATGATAGAGATTAAGAAGATAAATACAATTGATGATAAGAGATAGAAACAAATACAGAAAAGTGCCAACATCTTGACACATATCTGGACGGTGGATGTGCTTGCCAACGAATTGAGTGAATGGAAGGAAGAGCTTCCCTCTCAGGCTTGCTCGTCCGGTAGGAGTGACCTTGGTACAGAGCTTCACGGTGAGGATTGAAAAGATTTGCCCTGAGACTCACCTCTCAGCCTTGTCTCTTAAATCATCCCGGATCTTCTCCGATCAGCACTCAAACCAGTCTTTCATTCAATATACAAATATCAAAATATGCTCGTATCAAGTATATCTTCTCAATAGAATTTTAGAGGCTATTTATAGGCTCAGCTTTGACTCTCTGCAGTGTGGACCCCACTTTATTGTTATGGTAATTCCGGAAATGGTGGAATGAATATTCCTTCTGTTACGCGATCAATCCCGTCAGAAATGCACAACGGTCAGCTGTACACGTGTCAGGATCCTTCGTAATTGCATTACTCTTTTGTATTTTTGATCGTGTGCCCACATGCGGTGTTGTTTTTTATTACTGCATGCGGTTGAAGTTGTGTCAATCACTTAGCTTTTGATCGATTTTCGCATGCACCGTGATTGCGTTGATCGTCTATTCATTTCTGAATGATGGACGCAATGCGACGTAGATGCGTTGATCTTTTTCTCTTGAGCCATGAACGCATGCGGTGACTTGATTTCCTGCAAAACAGACTTGAAATATTGTTTTCTACCATCGCAATGGTATCAGTGGGTGTATTGACAACAATTTATAATTCTTGTATTTCTTAGCTAATTTCTCTACAATTGACGCAACTTTCCTTTCTTTTGGCCGCAATATCTAAATAAGGCAGTATAAATAACTTGTATTTATACAAGTTATCACCTTTCACCATGGATGCTCTATAAATACCAAGTGCATTCTTCAAACAAAGGGGCTAAGCAGTCGATTAATTCACCACTTTACAAGTTCACGCCTCTGTCCATAGTTTTCTTTTCCATTTTAAGGCAGGCGTGAGTAAGAAGGTATTGTTGGTAGATCATTCCAGTAAGCTTGGGAAAGCATCGGAAGCTCCAAGACAGAGAGAGGGCCGATGCCTGCGAAAGCGGGAACATTTGTAGATCAGAATAGAGATTCAATGTAAAAAGCCTCGGTCAGTAAGGAATTGCTACTAGGCTCTCTACTTTTACTTTCCATTGTCATTTTGTACTCAATTCATTTATAAGAATGAAATTTCTTTCTCTATATCTGTTCACTCTCTGTTATTCATGCATGAGTAGCTAAATTCGTTGAATGGGTTGAGAAGCAGTTAGCTAGCATAACAAGGGAATCTTCATTCTTTGCTATTATCTTATTTATGTATGCTTCATTCATCTATTAGAGAGACTCGGGAGGGTAGTCAAAGGACAGGATCTAGACTTGGGAAGGTCAGGTCAGAATCTAGGTTTGGAAGAACCAGATTAGAACGCATAAACGAGAGATAAGCACTTAGGAATGAGCACTATTTGTTATTAACGCTTCACATGCATCTTAGCGATAAGATATGATTGTATGTGGTCACCTTACTTTCATGCATTTTGCATCAACGCATAGGACAAGAGTAGAGACTTAGGGATAAGCTCTATGGACACTTTGCATTCAACACATGCATCCTAGACTTAGGAGCATCGCATTTACATTGGAAAATGACTTGCTGTGCATGGTTCTAACGTGATTGTATAGTCTGGTGCATTCCTGAGTAACGCTAGTTACAGATCTTCTCAACCCGTTCATCGCGTACTCATTGCAACTATCAACGCAACTTTCTTCCTCAAATCTGCCGCCTTTATTTATTTCTTATTCATCAACGCAACAACACACCCAAAACTCTATTTATTTACTTGGTTACCACAAAGTTTTCATAAATATTACCAACGCAACTATTTTCACAATTCCCTGTGTTCGACCCTGGACTTACCAGGAAACTCAGAGGAATTACACTTGAATTTCGCTGGGGAAAATTGAGTGCACAATGCAAATCCATTAACGCATATCATCCATATTTCCGCCACATAATTTCGAGCATCAGATACCTATTTAAGGTATACACAGTATAGGATGCAGCTTCTGCCCAAAAAATTTCCCCTAAGATAACATCAGAGAGCAAACACCTAACCCTTACCATTATGGTTTTATTTAACCTCTTAGCATCCCCCTTTCGTTGAGGTGTATACCTCACTATTTTATGCCTAGTTATACCATTCTCACTACAAAACTTATCAAAGTGTTCATTGTAAAATTCAAGCCCATTATTGGTTCTAAAGTATTTTAACCTTTTAGATGTTTGATTTTCTTTCATGGCTTTCCATTCCTTAAACTTCCCAAATACTTGGTCCTTAGTTTAAAAAAAATATATCCAGCTTTTCCTAGAAAAATCATCTATAAAGGTTAGAAAATACCTTGAGCCACTAAGGCTTGGTGTAGGAGATGGTCCCTATGGTCAAAATGGACATAGTCCAATGCTTCTTTGGTGGTGTGCTGAGATTTTGTGAAGCTTTTCTTGGTTGCTTTATGATAACGGGCAGAAATGCACGTTATCATAGTACTAAGTTCTTAAACAATGTTTGATTGCGTTGATAGAATATGTTAAATTGCGTTCATTAAGCATAAATTCTACAATATTGTGGTCGCATGCGTCCAACGCATTAGGGCAATTGATCTCTATATTTTTGTGCAGAATAATGCGTTAACGCAAAGCAAAGAATGCGATCATAGGAATACACCGGTCACTTTGCGTTGATCGTGCTCGCAAACATCCACCCAAGAAGAATCACCGCAACATGGTGGGCGCATCCGGACGAAAGGACAATTAAGATCGATGGGNCGTGCTCGCAAACATCCACCCAAGAAGAATCACCGCAACATGGTGGGCGCATCCGGACGAAAGGACAATTAAGATCGATGGGACAGAAAGATGACGGCAGTCGGATCCAAATTAAGTTGACAGCCGATAATGGTCACAAAGTACATCTAGCTTTATCGATGACAACTATCCGGTGCATCAGTCAGGAACTAAAGCTGTCCCATCTGTATATCCAAGAGAGAGAATCCACCTTTCACCTTTGATGCCCTATAAATACCAAGTACATTCTTCAGAGAAGGGGTTAAGCAGTCGATTACTTAATCACTTTACAAGTTCACACCTCTGTTCATAGTTTTCTTTTCCATCTCATAGCGGACTAGAGAAGAGTGGTAACACCAGAGATCGTCCAAGGCGGCTCGAGAGAGAACCTTGGGGAATAAGAGCAGAAAGCGGGTTGGCTCTCGCGGAAGCGAGAATATCTTTAGAGCACGAGTAGAACAGTGTAACACCTGGTGGCAAGAAATTGCTCCAGGCTCTTTACTATATCTGTATTGTTATTCTGTACTTCATCGTTTATCTATTCAATGGAAGTTCTATTTCTACATCTGCTCACTCTCTTAATACGCATGAGTAGCTAAACTAGTTTAATGGGTTGAGAAGAACTAAGCTAACATGATCTAAGGAGTTCAGTGCTTGCGATTGTCTTGTTTTATGCTATGCGAAACATCCCTGTAGAGTTGCTCGAGAGAGAATCTAAAGAAAGAACCTAATGTCTCGAGAGAGCTAGGTTAGAATCTGACTTGAAAGAGCAAGATTAGGCCTGCATAAAAAAGAAGTAGGGACTTAGAGATAAGCTCTGTTTGTCAACTTGCATCAAATGCATCCTAGGAATAGGAATGATATTATGCAGTCGCATATTTGTGTGAATGTCATGTTGTCATTGCATAAATAGAAATAGAGGTTTATGTGTAAACCCTGTAGACTTATCGCATATTTATTGCATGCGTTCTAGCCTTAGAAGTCGTGGCATTCACGCCAAGAGGTGGTTTACTATTGTATGCATGTTTCATGATCGCAAGGCATGAATGCAACCTAGGGGGTGTTAACCGAAACCCTTTTCAACCCGTTCATCGCATATTCATCATATTTCCCATTGCCAACTTTTTTGGAACTTTGCCGCATTTATTATTATTTTCATTAATGCAACAACAACTCAACACTTATTTATTTAATCGGATATCTCAAGTTTTCATAAAAATCTCTAACGCAACTATTTTCACAAGTCCCTTTGTTCGACCCTGGACTTATTAGGAAACTCAGAGGAATTTACACTTGGATTCCACTAGGGAAACTTGAGTGCACAACGCTATCCATCAACACATAGCATCCACATTTTCCACACTGAATAAAATAACACGTCAAGTTTTTGGTGCCGTTGCTGGGGACTTCAGCAAAATAATTGTTAACGGTAATTTCTGTGAATTCTTTGCAGAACTCTCAATCTCTGGTGAACTACGACCCGGAGATTGAGAGAACATTTTGAAGGAGACTAAGGAACCGCCAACAGAAACCACAATCCGATAAAGAAGAGATGGCAGAGCAGCCTAAGAATGAAGCACCAAACAACAATAATGACATAGAAAATCCAATTATGTTGGCCAATAATTGCAATAGGCCCATTAGAGACTATGCATCGCCAAACCTTTATGATTTCTCTCCGAGAATCATGAGACCTGACTTAGACGGAAGTAGATTTGAAATGAAACTGGTGATGCTGCAGATGATCTAGGCTGCAGGTCAATTCGGAGGAAGGCGTGGCGAGGATCCGCATGCCCACCTCCGAAGTTTTATTGAAATCTGCAATACTTTTTATTCCCGAACATCTCTGCTGAGGAGGTTCGACTAACGCCGTTTCCATTTTATCTCTGTGATCAGGCTAGGAAATGGGCCTACTCGCTTGAACCAAGAGAGATCACTTCTTAGGAGCAGGTGGTGGAGAAGTTTATAAAGAAGTATTTCCCACCTACAGAGAATGCGAGACGGAGAAAGCTTATTACTAATTTTGAACAAGATATGGACGAATTGCTCAGCGATGCCTAGGTGAGGTTTGAAAGGTTGGTCCAAGATTGTCCACATAATGGGCTGCCAGACTATTTTCAAATGGAAAATTTCTACCACGGTTTGAATCCTGCTTCACAGACCGCTGCCAATGCAATAGCAGCTAGTGGTCTGCTTGACAAGACTTATGAAGAGGCGAAGAATATCCTGGATTGTATCTCCAAGAATCATGAAGACTGGAGGGAGAGCGACCAAAGATTAAGGCTCAAAGATTCTGATGCAAATAACGGTGCTATTGTTTCATTGCAAAACCAAATGACCGCAATGATGAATTTGATTCAAGGAATCACGATCAGCAGCCCAACACCGCAAGGTGGGCAAATCAACGTAATAAGTCAAAACACCGCAAGGTGTGCGACTTACAGTGATGGGCAAGCGATGGAGGATTGTGCATAAAACCCACAGTCTATATATTTTGTAAAGAACAACCCCTTTTCCAACACCTATAACCTTGGGTGGAAAAACCACCCAAACTTTGCTTGGAAGAATCAACAAAAAAATTTTCAATCCGTGGCACAAAAAGAAGAGCCACCAGGGTTCTTTCAATGTCGCAATGGTCAATAGAGCAACCAAGAAAGTAGCTCACAACAACCACTGCAATCTTCTTCCCTAGAAGGCCTATTGAAGCAATATAGAGAGAAAAATGAGACGGTGCTTCAGAGCTAGGCTACATCCATCCGCAATCTTGAATTGCAAATGGGCCAGATTGCAAATGAGCTCAAAAGTAGACCGTAAGGGGCGCTGCCAAGTTCAACCGAACTTCCATGCAACCCATGGGGTTTAGGTAAGGAGTAATGTCAGGTTGTGACATTGCGCAGTGGAATGTGGAGGGAGAAAAGAAGGAGCAAACCAGATCAACCTCCATTGCAACTGAACTTGAGATTGCGGCAACGCAAGAAGAAGAAAAAGAAAATGAAGCAGTAGAACCTGAGGTTGCATCAACCTCAAAGTCAAATGAAAAGGGAACCGTGAAAGTTCAGTTACCACTTTTCCCTCAGAGGCTAAAAAAGAAGAAAAACGAAGAGGTATAGTACTAATGCTTCTTATCTATGTTAATAGTGAAGCGATTGAGGAAATGCCTTCCTATGCTTAGTTTCTGATGGACATGGTAACCAAGAAAAGAAGCGCTTGAAAATTTGTCACGGTGGCACTAACGCAAAGTTCCAAATCTATTATCCCACCGAAGATGAGCGATCCTGGGAGCTTCACTATTCCTTGCTCCATAGGAAGACTCTATATTGGGCAAGCCCTGTGTGACTTGGGGGCCAACATAAATTTCATGCCGCTGTCAATCTTTCAACAATTAAATGTGGGGCAACTTGTGCCCACATTCGTGACTCTCTAACTGCCCGACAGATCTCTGGTTCATCCAGAGGGTAAGGTGAAGGACGTGCTGATCACAATTGATAAATTTATTTTGCCAGCTGACTTCATCATCCTGGATTATGATGCCGATAAAGATGTGCCCATCATTTTGTGGCGACCTTTCCTATCAACGAGTCGTGCTCAAATTGATGTGCACAAGGGCGAGATCATTTTGAGCATAAACAGACAGAAGCTCAAATTTAATATAATTCGTGCCATAAAATTTCCTGATGAGGAAGACCTGCAAGATTCTGATGATGACATGAATTTGATTGAAGAAGAAAAGTCTGATGAAGAGTATGAAGAAGAGGATGTTGACGCATCCGTAGCTGCTTGTAATGTGATCGTAGCAGAAACAAACAAAGAAGAAAGAACGATCGCAATGCAAGAAGAAGAGCCGAAGGAAGAAAGAAAAATAACACAACCTTCTCTCATGGAGCCACCAACCCTTGAAATAAAAACCCTACCAACACATCTGAAGTATGCATTTCTGGGGTAGAATGAGAAGCTGCTAGTGATAATTTCTTCCGCAATTAACGCAGATCAAGAGAATGCATTGATGAGCATTCTTAAAAAGCATGTTCGAGCACTCGGCTGGACGCTCGCTGATTAGAGGAATTAGCCTTGTGTACTGCATGCACCACATTCGTCTTGAGGACGACCACAAAGCAACCATTGAGAATCAACGCAAACTTAACCCTACAATGAAAAAGGTCATAAAAAAGGAGATTATCAATTGGCTAGATGCGGGCATTATCTATCCCATTACAGATAGCACGTGGGTTAGCCCCGTGCAATGTGTGCTGAAGAAGGGCGGAATGATGGTAGTCCCAAATGAGAACAATGAATTAATACAAAAAAGAACCATCACTGGATGGCGCATATGTATAGACTACCGCAAATTGAATGCGGCCACAAAGAAGGATCACTTCCCTCTGCCATTCATCGATCAAATGCTGGACAGATTGGCAAGGAATGATTTTTACTGTTTCTTGGATGGATACGTCGAGTACAACCAGATCATGATAGCTCCTAAAGACCAAGACAAGACCACATTCACTTTCCCATATAGGACATTCACTTTCCGCCGCATGTCGTTCGGCCTCTGCAATATGCCAAGCACGTTCTAGAGGTGCATGATGACAATCTTTTCAGATTATCCCGAGGACTTAGTAGAAATATTTATGGATGACATCTCCGTTTATGGGAACACTTATGAAGTCTTACTGGCCAATTTGGAAAAATTCTGAAAATATGTGAAGAGACAAACCTGGTGCTTAACTGGGAAAAATGTCACTTCATGGTGACAGAGGGTATAGTGTTGGGGCACAAGGTCTCTCGAGAAGGGTTAGAGGTGGACAAAGAAAAGATCGACGCAATTGAAAAGCTTCCTTCTCCAACCAACATGAAGGCAGTACGAAGCTTCTTGGGGCATGCTGGATTTTACAGACGATTCGTTAAAGACTTTTCTAAGATAGCAAGACCATTGAGTGCATTACTAGAGGCAGACAGAAAGTTTGAATTTGACAACAATTGCCTCGACGCATTTCAAATTTTAAAGGATGCGCTGATTACTGCACTCGTCTTAATTACGCCGGATTGGACACTGCCATTCCAAATCATGTGCGACGCAAGCGGGTATATGATGGGAGCTGCATTAGCAAAAAAGAAGAAAACAATTTTACACCCCATCACATACGCGAGTAGAACTCTGAACCCTGCCCAACTTAATTATACCACCACTGAAAAAGAGCTCCTGGCTGTGATTTTTGCGCTGGAAAAATTCTGGGCATACTTGTTGGGAACCAAGGTACTCATTCATATTGATCACTCGACAATCAAATATTTGATGACAAAGAAGGACGCAAAGCCGAGATTGATCAGATGGGATCTCTTTCTTCAAGAAATTGATATCGAGATAATTGATCGAAATGGGACAGAGAATCAAGTTGCGAATCACTTGTCTAGACTGAAAATCCTGAGGTTAACCGCAATGAATCTGAAGTGAGTGCCGTGTTCCCAGACGAGCAGCTGTTTCGTATAGAAGAACTGCCCTGGTATGTGGACATCGTTAATTATTTGGTCTGTGAAGAATTTCTTGAAGATTACACCTACCATCAACAGAAAAAGCTCAAGAATGAATGCAGACACTATTATTGGGATGAGCCGAATCTGTATAAAAGAGGTGCAGACCAAATCATTCGATTATGCGTCCCAGATGCTGCTCAACAACGCATATTGTTACAATGCCACGATTCTCCATATGGAGGGCACTTTGGAGGACAATGTATTATAGCCAAAGTTTTGCAAAGTGGATTCTTTTGGCCTTCATTATTCAAGGATGATGCTGACTACGCAATGAAATGTGATCGGTGTCAGCGTACTGGCAACATTTCATGGAAGAACGCAATGCCAATGAATACTATCTTAGAGCTGGAACTATTCGATGTATGGGGGATTGATTTCATAGGACCATTCTCTCCTTCAAACGACAAGCACTATATTTTATTAGCCATTCACTATGTCTCCAGGTGGGTAGAGGCAGTTGCATGCACCGCAAGTGATGCAACAGTAGTTTCCCAGTTCCTGAAGAAAAATATTTTCACGCGTTTTGGCACTTCCTATGCTATTATAAGCGATGAAGGATCACACTTTGTCAACCACAATATAAAGGAACTACTGTGCAAGTACAATACCATCTGCAAACAAATGGCCAAGCTGAAGTGTCCAATTGGGAAATTAAATTGATACTTGAGAAGGTAGTCAAACCTTCGCGAAAGGATTGGGCAATGAAGCTTGATGATGCGTTACGGGCATACCGGACCACATTTAAGACACCTATAGGAATGTCCCCCTATGCGTTGGTATTCGAAAAAGCATGTCACATGCCCTTAGAGCTGGAATATAAAGCATTGTGGGTAGTCAAGAAACTGAATTTCGATTTAAAGAAAGCAGGGGAAGCGCAAAAAATGCAATTGGTCGAGCTAGAAGAATGGAGGAACAACGCATATGAAAATGCGAAAATTTATAAGGAGCGCACCAAGCGCTGGCATGATCAACATATATGTGGCAAGAACCTCGAAGTTGAGCAGAAAGTCTTGCTTTTCAATTCACGTCTGCGACTCTTACTGGGAAAGCTAAAGTCTTGTTGGTCTGGACTGTTCATAATTCAACAAGTACTTCCGCATGGCACAGTGGAATTATCAAATGACGATGGTACCAACATATTCAAAGTCAATGGGCAGCAAGTAAAGGTATACCATGGAGAAGAATGGCATCGCCAAGTCTACTCCATGGAACTAAAAAACTTTGACTAAAGAAGGAAGTAGGTGGTCCCTATGTTGTCACATGATCGCAATTTCTCAGGGATGCAAGTTTTGGAAAACTTCAAGTCTTCAACTCTTTTCTCCACTACTCAAAATCTTCACTATCTTCTAGCTATCTTATGAAAAAAAAATTGCGTTAATGATTTTTCTTTTGTTTAAAAAATTTGACCCTCTCTTTGTTTTTCTTACAATGATCGAGGTGCTGGATTGCGGCGATGTTACGTAAAGAAGCACATCTTATTCCATCACCGCAACCCATAGAAGAAAGATCGTCGCAAGGATGGATGCGTCAACATAACGCAGGCGACAATGCAAAATTTGGGGATGTACTCTTCTTTATCTTTATTTTAAATTTTGCGCTATCACATTGCATTTCACTTTTCGAAGTTTTATCACCGCATTTCTTGATTACCACAATCATTTAACAAGTAGATAAATTTAGTAGTTTACCGCATTTTGTTTCTTTGCCAAGTAAGATCTCAATGATGAAAAATATGCTTCTATTTCTTTCGTATATATTAGAGTCAACTTAGTCTTAAGATAGTCACCTCATAAAATATTTCTAGAAGTTAGGGGTTTGCTAGCATTCTTTCAAACTCTCTTTACAACGCACTCTAGAACATCGCATAACTTATTTTAATCTTTTGGCAATGGGGACATTGTCTCATTTTAAATTTGGGGGTGAGGTATTTATTTTTGACTTTTCTATTTTCGGTTCTATAAAAAAAACATTTTTGAGAATAACAACTCCACTGTCAATGCAAAGGGGAAACCTATGTTGATAAGAGTTAAGTTGTGAAAGACACATACCCGTAGTTGGATGTCTGCATGACATACGTGGGGGCAAGCCAAAACGAAAGTAAGTTACCAGGATCAATGCATAAATCAATGACTGCAACTCCAATGCCAAATCTGTATGAATTTAGTCTGAGAAAGAGTGCATTGCTCATAGTTGGATATTCGTATGACACCCGTGGGGGCAAGCCAAAACGAAGGCAAGGCACTCGAATCAGCGTAAGGTCAGAAAAAAAAATAGCAATAAAGAAAATTTTTGTGCAAGGATAAATCTTTTGTCACCCCGGTAGCAAATTTTCTTTTTGAAATAAATCATGTGATGTTCCGGAATTTAGTAAAGTCCTTTTGAAAGTTAAAATTGCAGTCCCTAGGTCCTAGAAATATTTTAAGAGTAGACTTGAATAAGACTTAAGAAAATTCTAGTATATAGGATTTGAATGAAGTATCCTTGAGAAATCTAGGAAAAGAACTTTGCGGTTAACTTGCTAAAGGAATCTTTAGCTTATACTTGAGGACAAACATTGTTTAAATTTGGGGGTGTGATAACGGGCAGAAATGCACGTTATCATAATACTAAGTTCTTAAACAATGTTGGATTGCGTTGATAGAATATGTTAAATTGTGTCCATTAAGCATAAATTCTATAATATTGCGGTTGCATGCGTCCAATGCATTAGGGCAGTTGATCTATATATTTTTGTGCAAAATAATGCCTTAACACAATGCAAAGAATGCGATCATAGGAATACACCGGTCGAGCACAACTTCACCGCAAGACTTTGCGTTGATGGTGCTCGCAAACATCCACCCAAGAAGAATCACCGCAATATGGTGGGCTCATCCAGAACTAAGATCGATGGTACAGAAAGCTGACGGCAGTCGGATCCAAATTAAGTTGACAGCCGATAATGGTCATAAAGTACATCCAGCTTTATCGGTGACAACTATTCGACGCATCAGTCAGGAATTAAAGCTGTCCCATCTGTACAACCAGGAGAGAGAAGCCACCTTTCACATTTGATGCCCTATAAATACCAAGTGCATTCTTCAGAGAAGGGGTTAAGTAGTTGATTACTTCATCACTTTACAAGTTCACACCTCTGTTCATAGTTTTCTTTTCCATTTCACGGCGGAGCTAGAGAAGAGTGGTGACGCCAGAGATCATCCAAGGTGGCTCGAGAGAGAACCTTCAGGCGTAAGAGTAGAGAGTGGGTTGACTCTTGCGGAAGCGAGAATATCTTTAAAGCACGAGTAGAACAGTGTAACACCTAATGGTAAGAAATTGCTCCAGGCTCTTTACTATACTTGCATTGTTATTCTGTATTTCATCATTTATCTATTCAATGGAAGTTCTATTTCTACATATGCTCACTCTCTTAATACGCATGAGTAGCTAAACTAGTTGAATGAGAAGAACTAAGCTAACATGATCTAGGGAGTTCAGTGCTTGCGATTGTCTTGTTTTATGTTATGTGAAACATTCCTTTAGAGTTGCTCGAGAGAGAATCTAAAGAAAGAACCTAATGTCTCGAGAGAGCTAGGTTAGAATCTGACTTGAAAGAGCAAGATTAGGCCTGCATAAAAAAGAAGTAGGGACTTAGAGATAAGCTCTGTTTGTCAACTTGCATCGAATGCATCCTAGGAATAGGAATTATATTATGCGGTCGCATATTTGTGTGAATGTCATGTTGTCATTGCATAAATAGAAATAGAGGTTTATGTGTAAACCCTGTAGACTTATCGCATATTTATTGCTTGCGTTCTAGCCTTAGAAGTCGTGGCATTCACGCCAAGAGGTGGTTTACTATTGTATGCATGTTGCATGATCGCAAGGCATGAATGCAACCTAGGGGGTGTTAACCGAAACCTTTTGTTCACAAGTCCCTTTGTTCGACCCTGGACTTACCAGGAAACTCAGAGGAATTTACACTTGGATTCCGCTGGGGAAACTTGAGTGCACAACGCTATCCATCAACACATATCATCCACATTTTCCACACTGAATAAAATAACGTATCACTTTACCTAAAATGCAGTGCTCACAAAAGGAAAGGTGCTCACTGATACCTTTGGGCAAGATTCCTTACTTGGACAGAGCTTGCATCCCTTTCTCACTAATATGGGAGAGTCTTTTATGCCACAAGTCAACCTCTGTCAAGTTTGATGTTGAAGCTGTGTAGGCACTTGTCATCATCTCTACTCCTCTCACAATGTAAAGGTCATTGACCTTCTCACCAATCAACATAACTTTGGAATCCTTGATCACTTCAAGAACTCCACATTTTCCTTTGCATTCACACCCAATAGAGTCCAACATGCCCAGAGATATCAAGTTTCTCTTGAGAAAAGGTATATGTCTAACATTTCAGAAGTTTGATTGATTTGTCCCTTAGCTTCAAGGACACTGAACCAACCCGCTTTATCTTGCAGGCTTCATTGTTGCCCACGTACACTGATTCTCCATCTATTTCCTTGTAAGTATTGAACCAAGGTTTGAAAGGTGTCATATGATAGGTACATCCGGAGTCTAGTACTTAATCATGCTTCCCAAGAGGACTGATTTGGTTGGTTTGATTTTTGGTGGAGACTAAGGCTTCAGAGTAAAAATAGGAACCTTCAACCACTAATGCTTCTGGTTGTTTCTGAAGGAACTCTTATACAAGAGTACCTATGAGCGGAAGCGGATCTTTCCAATTCATGGTGACAGAATTTCCACATATACATTGACACATATAGATATGCATTAACAACGCTAAATTACTGGCATGCTTAAAGAATGAATAAACAAGAGACCGAGAGAACATACCAGTTGAAGACTTTCTTCACTTGAAATCTCGCTCTCTTTACGAACGAACTCCTCTCGCTCTCACTAGATTAGCAAACAATCGTCCAACAACACCCCGATCGTCTACACGAACAGCTTTACATGACAACAGAAAACAGGGACGACACCACCACTCGAAGCCCTCAGTATTCTCAGAGTGAGAATCCAAAGGGTGGGCTTTGTTTAGATTTGGTAGAGGTGAGGAGGAAAGGCTATTGTGTACAAAAGATCAAGCAAATGAGAGAAGTGAGCGACTATCATATAGTCGGGTGCTTGATCGTTTAGGCGAGGTATACGACTGTGTAGTAAAAACTAGGTGATCATCTATACCATCATTTAGTAAAATCAGGCGCTACGCGATCGTCTAGGAAATGGTAAGCGATCATTTAGAGAAAGGGTACGCAGGTGAATGCGGTCATTTACTAACCTGGCTCTATCATATAGGCTCTGCAAATACTAAGCGATGGAAAACATCACGCAGTGAGCAATTATGCATCTCTCTTGCAAAATGAAACAAATTTTCATTTTATTCTTTAGTTACGAAAACCAAATTGAACTTCCCACTAACACATGATTTCGGAGAAAACACTGGGCAATATCTCATAATTTTCCAATTAATAAAATAATAAATATAATCATATTATATTCATAACCTATAGTTTGATATCATATATCAATCATAGTGTTTTCTTCTCTTCTTGATATAAATCATATTTATATCCAATTTTCTCCAAATTAATGTATCTCATACATTTACTTAATCATATCGTATATAATTAACTAGTCCAATTATATCATATATAATAAAACTCCCTCTTGTCAATTTGAAAATTTCAAACTGACCCAAAAACTGATTCTCAACTTGTATCCAAGCTACCAAGGGGACCTTATGGACCTATGGCTCGAAGCTCCAATGGTACGTGAATAGCTGAATAAACTCTTTAGCCATGAGATCTACCATTCATTAACTGCCAGACATTCCACTAAAAACCGATAACTAAACTCTTCTTACCACATATATATTTTTGTGTCCATTGGATATAACCAATCATGAATACGATAACCCTTCACAGATACTCGTAAGTACAACTGGGCTAATTTACTGTTTTGCCCCTATAGTTACATATCACCTCTTAAGTACCACTGATCCCTCTAATGAACAATATAACATAGTCCTACTATATGTGAATACCTTGATGCGTTGTTTTGTGAGGTGAAATTATGGAGAAAATGCGATAATGAAAAATGCGTTGAGCACTCAAGTTTTCTCAGTGGGATCCAAGTGTAAACCCCACTGAGTTTCCTGGTAAGTCCAGGGTCAAACTCAGGGACTTGGAAAAAAATATGCGGTGGTAATTTTTAGAAAACTTTGCGGTAACAGGTAACTCAAATAGTTGTTGGTTTTGTTGATTGTGGTAATGAAAAATAAACAAATGCGGCAGATTTGAGAAAAGTCTGATTGTGTGATGATGCACTGAGTATGCGGATGAATGGGTTGAGAAGATCTTTGGCTAGCGTTACTTGGGAATGCATCAGACATGAGGTCATGCTTGTTACAGTAAAAATTAATTCCATCTTATACCTGCACTGTGATGATAGATAATGTGCTACAAGATCATGTCCCCGGGAACGGCGCCATAAACTTGCAACGGTAAGAAATGGAATGTTATGCTGTGTTATCGCTTATGCACACTACTACTAAGTTAATCTCTTTATCTACTCTAATGCCTGGCTTATGGATGAGAGGAATGGTGTGCTAAATATGCGCTCAAGTACTTTGCGATAAAGAGAATTTTATTCGATACTACGTCTAAATATATGTGTTGTTAATGATATGCTCGTAGTATGCGATGGAGTAATGTGTGTCACAAGTTTTCTTGCGCTGAAACTAAGTATAATTCCAACGCAAGTTTCTCAGAATAATCTGAGGTCGAACACAGGGATTGTTTACGTTAATGCATTACTTTTGTGATACATGCGATCGGTTTTTATAATGAATAAAGAATTTGATTTATACAGAAATGTAAATTGCGTTGAAAGTAAAAATGCATTAATAAAATAAAATCCTAAACTAATATGATAAACGATACAAGATACATGATACATGATACTGAGGTCGAGAACTGACTGTGAAGTTGTACAAAGAATCGATGTATACGATGGCAAGTCTTTATGGATGAAGCAGAAAGAGAAAGAATAAATAGTAAAAACATCGCAAGTTTGTCAATTGCGTTAAAGATGCAACTAAGGTTCCACTTTCCCTTTGGCGTAACCTTCTCGTGATCGGCAGTTCCCATATCTCTATGGTGAAAGAGGGATGAACGTGATGAACACAAGGTTGTTTCCATCTCTGGAAATACTTCTTGCTTTAGTTAACGCATTCTTCCAACCTTCTCTCGATAGGCGGAATAACATCTTCACTTTTGCTTTCACAGGTGAAGATGTCGTCGAGCATGCTTTAGCTAAACTTAATTATTTCCTTAACACAAATTAACTTATTCACTTAATTCATGCTATTTACCCATGGGATTAAGAATACATCATGGAGAAAATGGATTAGGGATGTACGGACAGAGGCAGAGAGATGACAATGGAAATTATCATAACATTTAATACTAAGATTAAGCGCCTGATACATGGTGTGAATGAAAGATTAGAAAAGGTGAATACAGATGATGAAATAAAGATTAGAAACAAATACAGAAGGAGTGTCAACGTCTTGACACAGATCCTGAACAGAGGTTGTGCTTGCCGGCGTGTGGAAGTAATGGAGAGGAAAGCTTCCTTCTAGCGCTTGCTTTCCTGGTAGAATTGACCTTCGCACAGAGCTTCAGCTACGGGAATTGGAAGGATTCTTTGCTTGGAGACTCACCTTTCCGCCTTGTCTCGTGGTTCGCCTAGATCTACTCTGTAAGTCGCTTCAGACTAGTCTCTCTCTTAGAATCAGTATATGCATGTCTCTATGTATTCATGTATATTTTTCAGTGAATTTGCAGAAGCTATTTATAAGTGAGCCTTGGCTCTTTGAATGTGTGGTCCCCACTATATGGTTATGGTAGTTCCTAAAATAGCGGAGTGAATCTTTCTTCTGTTACACAATCAATTCGTCAGAAATGCAAAACTGAAAGCTGTACATTTGTCAGAATCCTTCGCAAATGCGTTGCTCTTTACATCTTCGATCTATCGCCGCATGCGGTGTTATTTTTGATTATCGCATGGGGTTGAAATTGCGTTGATCGCTAGAGTTCTTGATCGATTGTCGCATGCGCCGTCATTGCATTGATCATCTCTTCATTCTTGAATGATGGGCGCAATGCGACGTAGATGCATTGTTTATTTTTAATTTGAGCCATGAATGCATGCGGTGACTAATTTTCTGCAAAACAGAAACTGAAACATTCTATTCTACCATTGCAGTGGTGTTAATGGGTGTATTGACGACATTTTATAATTTTCGTATTTCTTAGCCAATTTCTTTATTATCGACACAACTTTTCTTTCTTTTTGTAGCAATATCTAAATAAAACAGTATAAATAACTTGTATTTCTACAAGTTATCAATGCTACACCTATACACAGCAAGTCATTTTCCAATGCAAATGCGGTGCTCCTAAGTCTAGGACGCATGTGTTGAATGCAAAAGTATCCATAGAGCTTATTCCTAAGTCTCTACTCTTTTCATATGCGATGATGCAAGATGCACAAAGGCGAGGTGACCACATACAATCATTTCCTATCTCTTGATTATGCGTTCTAATCTGACTCTTCTGAGCCTAGATTTTAACCTGACCTTTCCAAGCCTAGATTCTGTTTTTAGACTACCCTTCCGAGTATCTCTAATGAACGAATGAAGCATACATAATACATGATAATTTCATAGAATAAAGATTCCTAGTTAAGCTAGCTAAGTGCTTCTCAACCCATTCAACAGATTTAACTACTCATGCGTAAATAACAGAGAGTGAACAGATATAGAGAAGTAAATTCCATTTCTATAAATGAGTTTGAATACAAAATAAAAATGGAAGATAAGGGTAGAGAGCCTGGTAGCAATCCCTTGCTGACCAAGGCTTTTACACTGGCAATCTCTATTCGGTTCAAAAGATATTCCTGCTTCCACAGGAGCTGGCCCCCTCTCTGATTTTGAAGCTTCCAGCGCACTCCCAAGCTTACTGGAACGATCTATCAGCACAACTTCCTTCTCTCGCTTCCACCTTAAAATAAAAGAAAATATAAGAACAAGGCTAAACTATCTAATGAAAAATTCTCTAACTCTCCGAACTTCGGAACTAGTGACCTTCTGAACCTCTTTTCTGAAGGATGCCTTTGGTATTTATAGAGCTTCAGGGTGAAGGGCGGCTTCTCTCTTATGATTGCACAGATGGGATGACTTTAATTCCCTGACTGATGCGCCGAATATTTGTCACCAAAAAGCTGAATGTACTTGTTATCGTTAGCGACTGTCAACTTAATTCGGATTCAACTGTCATCAACTTTCTGTCCCATCGTGATTAATTATGCCTTTAACCCAGATGCATCCACCAAGTTGCGCCGGCTCTATGCGGCAATCCTTCTTGAGCAAATGTACGCGAACACAAATCACCACAAAGCCTTGCGGTAATGTTGTGCTCGACCATTGAATTCTTGAGATCGCGCTTTTCGCCCTGCGTTAACGTATATTCTGCATAAAAATACAAAAATCAACTGTTTCTATGCGATGACCACATGCGACCACAATGTTATAAACTTAATGCTTTTTGGATGCAATCTAACATATTTTATCAACGCAAACCTTCATTATTTAATGATAACTTGTAGAAATACAAAGTATTTATGCTGCCTTATCTAGATATTGTGGCCAAAAGAGAAGGATTATGCGTCGATTGTATGAAAATTAGCTCAGAAATACAATAATTATAAATTATCGCAATTACACCCACTGACATCGTTAAGATGGTAGAAGAGGATACTTTTACTCTGTTTTGCAGGAAACCAAGTCACCGCTTGCGATAAGGCTCAACGAAAAACTGAACAACGCATCTCTGTTACATTGTGTCCGTCAATCAACAATGAAGAGACGATTAACGCAATGACGGCGCAATGTGACAATCGATCTTGGGCTGAATTTCAACCGCATGCGAGCAACCGATCGAAAGAAACTTGCGCTATTTATATTAGTTATCTTTTTTGTTTCTACTTCGTACATAAGACTTGTCACCACATTACACGATCTTTGCATAATCTTCACAGCCAGCCTTGACCTCAGTATCTTGTATCATGAATCCTGTATCTGGTATCATCTTAGCTTAGATTTACTTTATCGCAATTTTACTTTAACGCAATTTATGTTATTAATGCATTTTTACCGCTTTACTTTACATTATCGCATGTTTAATTTCCTGTACACAAGAACTTTATTAATTTGAAAAACCCCTGGTCGCATATATCACAAGCATAATGCAATAACCTAAAACAGTCCCTGTGTTCGACCTCGGATCACACCGAGAAACTTGCGGTGAAATTATACTTCGTTTCAACGCAAGGAAACTTGTGACAACACACAACATACTACAAGAACATTTGTTAATAACGCATATCTAGAAGTAGTATCACATATCATCGCATAAAATCTATGTCGTTACAAGTTTATGACGCATTAGAATACATCATGCGTTTACAAGTTTATGGCATGGACATGCATTGCATTATGTCTTATTTTGCGATTGTCATTTAATAACTTAGCAATGCAATAACGTGCATTTCTGCCCGTTATCACACCTCTCGGGCCATGAGAAGGTGTGTGGCGCTACATCGTTCAATTCGTGGGATCAGCCCTTAAGGGAGTTATCTATCTACTTATCCCTGCTTCGGGGAAAAAGTGAATTCCATCTTGTGTAGCTGAGTTCCTAGTTCCAAATCAGACGAATCTCCAAAGTGGTAGGTTTGAGTCGGCAAACTGGCCACTAGCACCCATTCAAATCAAAGGACCGCTCTCAATAGCAGGAGTTCTCAGCTCACATAGGATTGAGGTCATGTAACCTATGTACATCCTCGTGAAGTGAAGTCTTTGTCATGAATAGTGTTATATAACAAGACGTTAACACTTCATGGTCAGGTCTTCTACAAACTCTTTGTATAGGATGCCCCTGCTCCTATGTCCCCCTACACGAATGATCAGGATCAGACCATCTGTGATAAGTCATAACACTTGTAACTATTCCACAAAATGGGCCGCATCCGTAGTGTTACCAGGATAAGGTTTCCCTCCTTTATCCATATACTACAGACCATTTTGGTTATCACTTAAGACATGATCCACTTTTATGTCACCACATACATGCTTAAGTTACATAAAGACAACCAGAGATTTTAGTTTATTGGTTTGTGGTAAAGCAAATAAAACATCCAAACGTGCAAAGTCTAGAAGTGAAGTAAATATCATATATTATACATCATAAGCCTTCGTACAAACTGTTTACAAACTACAGGACACGAGACTTTAGGGCATCATCCCCAAAAATCTCCCACTTGTCCTAAAATGAGTGGGGTATACAAAAACTAGTACAAAACAATAAACTAGGGCACTAAGGCCCAGTACAATAAAATCTCCCACTCTCCCTAGTCCAGTCGCGGGCGGTCCCGTAGACCCATGCTCTGAAGGTGAACCTCAAACAATGTAGCCATGAGTCTGTCTCTTATACACATCTAGATGTGTATAAGAGACAGCCCGTAGACCCATGCTCTGAAGGTGAACCTCAAACAATGTAGCCATGAGTGCCTTCATAAATGAGTTAGCAACCTGTCTCTTATACACATCTAGATGTGTATAAGAGACAGCCCCTGCTTAGTGCTTTGCCACACTATAGCTCCTCCGTTAAGAGTAAAAACTGACCCTGAAGTGAACTTGCGAGAGTCCTTATCAGTATAAAAGTCAGAACCCGTGTATCCAGTAAGGATCAAATCCCTAGATCCATACTTGAGCATGTAGTCCCTTTTTCTCTGAAGATACTTGAGGATGTTCTTCATTGCGGTCCAATCTAACCCATACCTGCTGACTATTCCCATAGCATAACATATGTCTGGTCTAGTATAGAGCATTGTATACATCAAACTACCAATGATAGATGCATATGGGACCCATCTCATCTCCTCAACCTCTTGAGGTGTCTTAGGTCACATGTCCTTAGACAAAGTGACTCCATGCCTGAACGTAGGCCTCTTTTGGAGTCCTGCATTGAGTCCTTGAGCAACATCTTCTCAATGTACGATGCCTGAGACAATGCTAGCACTTTGTTCTTACGATTCTGAAAGATCTGTATACTCAGAACAAACTGAGCCTCTCCCAAATCTTTTATTTAGAATTAGGTCGCTAGCCAGTTCTTAACTGCAGTCAGTAGACCTACATCATTCCCAATTAATAGGATATCGTTTACATACAACACTAAGAAAACTATTGAAGCGTTGACGATCTTCATGTAGACATAAGGTTCATCAACGTTTTGGTTAAAGCCATACGATTTGATCGCAATATCAAACCAAATGTTCCAAGATCAAGATGCTTGTTTCAACCCATAAATGAACCGATTCAATTTGCAAACTTTTTTCTCTTGACCTTGGGCAATGAATCCCTCGAGTTGCACCATGTAAATGGTCTCCTCAAGATTGCCATTCAAAAAGGTCGTCTTGAAGTCCATTTGCCAGATCTCATAATTATAATAAGTTCCAATGGACAAGAGAATGCGAATTGACCTTAACATGGCAACAAGTGAGAAAGTCTCCTCATAGTCAACTCCCTCTACCTGGATATAATGCTTTGCCACAAGTCGAGCCTTGCAGGTTTGCACTTTCCCATCAGTATCCCGTTTGTGCTTGTAGATCCATTTATAACCTATAGGTCTTACCCTATCAGGCTGATCTACAAGACCCCATACTGAGTTGAAGTATATCGACTCCATCTCGAGATCCATGGCTTTGACCCATTCATCCCGATCTATATCCTCAACTGCCTTCTGATAAGACAATGGATCCTCAACGTTGCCATCTGCTACCATAGAAAGGATTTCTGTGAAACCCAGATAGCGAACGGATGGGGTCACAATCCTCCCACTGTGTCGAGGTTTTGTCAACTCTTGAGGTGGAACCAACCTACTAGATGAACTATCATCAACAACTGTTGCTGATGAAGCAGGCCCTTCAACAACTCTTGTTGAAGTTTCAGTAGTTTCATTGAAAAGCTCACGTAACACGACTTTACTATGCGGACTGTGCTCCCTAATATGATCCTCCTTCAGAAAAGTAGCTTTTGTAGAAACAAACACCCTATTTTCCGATGGATTATAAAAATAACCCTCTCGTGTACCTTTGGGGTAGCCTACAAAGAGACATGACCTCGACCGTGGTTCCAACTTCTTGGGATTTGCCTCAAGCAGATATGCAGGGCAACCTCAAATGCGGAAGTGACATAAACTAGCTTTACGCCCATTCCACAACTTCAAAAGTGTTCTCGCAACACTCTTGGAAGAAACAAAGTTGAGTATGTATACTGCAGTCTCCATTACGAAACCCCAAAATGAGTCTGGTAAGGAAGCGTAACTCATCATCGAACGAACCATGTCCAACAAGGTTCTGTTTCTCCTCTCTGCTACACCATTCTACTGAGGTGTACTCGACGCTGAGAGTTGGGAAACAATTCCATGTTCTATCAAATAGTCTTGAAACTCAGAATCTAAAAACTCTCCACCTCGATCTGATCGAAGTGTTTTAATCCATCTATCTAATGCATTTTCAACTTCAGCCTTGAACTCTTTGAACTTTTCAAAAGATTCAGACTTCATCAGATAAATATACCCATACATAGAGTAATCATCAGTAAAACTGATAAAATACTCATAGCTACCTCGGGCTCGCACATTCATAGGACCACAAAGTCAGAATGTACAAACTCAAGAGGCTCTTTGGCTCAATAACCTTTTCCAGTAAAAGGTTTTCTAGTCATCTTACCCTCAAGGCAAGATTTGCACACTGGTAAAGAATTTTCTTCTAACTCACTTAAAAGGCCATTCTTCATCAATCTCTCAATCCTATTGAGATTGATGTACCCTAATCGAAGGTGTGAAGTTGGTCATTTTTTTTTTGGAGAAATTCATTGACGTTTAGATTGAGTTATGACAGATTTAAACAACTCCGTGTTATGGAGGGAACATAAGGCTAACGGTCTTATCACATATAAGTTGTTTTCCAGTTTAGCTTTACAAATTTCAACACCTTCTTTATGAATAAACACTTTATCCACATTAAAAGAAAATGTGTTTTTACATTGTAACAGACAATTTACAGAAATAAGGATCCTTTTTAGTTCACAACATAAACATCTTTTAAAACTAGAAACCTATTTTGTAAAGTTAACTAAATGCCTCCCACTGCCACAGCTGAGACGACGTGCCTGGTGCCTACTTGCATCGTCATCTCACCAGCCTACAGCTGTCGCCAGGATCTAATCCCCTGAAAAGAAGAACAACATGATTAGTGGCACCCGAATCAATTATCCACGCAAAATCATCATTCTCCACTAAACATGTTTCTAGCACAAGTAAATCATATTTACCTTGGTCTGCCTTGGCGACCTTCATTTCCTTCAGCCAGCGAGGACAAATTTTCTTCCAGTGTCTGTCCTAGTTGCAGTGGAAAAATTTTCCCTTTTTAACCGGTAGTAGGCGCCTCCTTGGGGCGACAGGTGGCGGGTTAGTAGACACTTTCCCTTTCCCTTTACCACCCTTTTTCTTCTTCCCCTTTGCAGAGTTAGAAGTAGAAGGTGCAGACTTCATTCCTGAGGTCGAACCTCGATGGAACATCCTAGAGGATGAAGCAACAGTTGCCTCACCCCTTTCCTCTCTTTTCTTTTCAGTAAAGATTTATATGTCTGCAACTCGCTGAGGAGAGTTGTAAGGGTGTATTCCACTTTGTTAAGAATCGCATTGCTAACAAAATGGAAGAAGCTCTCCGGCAATGAATGCAGGATTATGTTAACCTGACTACTTTCATTGATTCTAGACCCATTCATCTCCGCCACATTGAAGTGGACCATCATGTTAAGCACATGTTCACGAACAGAGGTGCCTTCCTCCATTTTGGAGTTAAAGATGTATTTCAGAGCCTTATGCTTGAGCTGTCCAGATGGTTATCCGAACATCCCTCGTAGGGACTCCATGATCTCACGCGCTGAGACCATGAGCTCATGCTTGTTGGCCAACACGTCACTAAGACTGGCCAAGATATAGGCTTGGGCCTTCTCATTTGTTCGTGTCCATCGCTTGTACGCCTCTCGAACATTTCGAGTGGCATTTGAAGCTGGAATAAGAGGACAGACCTCCGTAAGGGCAAACATTAGGTCCTCGATGATGAGTATTATCGTGATCATATGTTTCCAACTTGAATAGTTGTATCCAATATGTTTTTTGGTGCTAAGCAAAGCAATTGTGGCTGTAGCCATTTTAAAAAACTATTGCTGAAATTCGAACAAACTTTTATAATACTTTGCTAAACCACATTTTAACCAATTAGTTTTAGCAAAACAGTTTCCAAATACCTTAAGTGTTTAAGACTTCTATTTTGCAATGATGCTTCAGCGAGATAGGACAAACGTCATCGGTGGGGTGATCAGATGTCCCTTTCACTGGGATGAGACATTCTCAACCATTAGGCAGAACCAACTCTGTCTCTTATACACATCTAGATGTGTATAAGAGACAGAAGTGAAAGACTTCTATTTTGCAATGATGCTTCAGCGAGATAGGACAAACGTCATCGGTGGGGTGATCAGATGTCCCTTTCACTGGGATGAGACATTCTCAACCATTAGGCAGAACCAACTCTTGGAATTGAACCTAACAACCACCATTTATTTGGTCCATAACTATTAACCCTTAACAATTCTACGTAAGTGTGACCCCTCGTTTTCGGTGTCAAAGTCCCGCCCTAATGAGCCCACCGTAGGGAAGAAGCATATTAGGACAAGAGATTAAGTAACCTTATCCTCTTACAGGAGATCAAATAAAGCAACACGCAAAACTACCATTCTATAGGGGGACACACCTAGGGTGCCTCGAGGCGATGCACAGAAACTTTATTCAATCCAGTAAGGGAGACCATGGGATATGTTGTCGCACTTCCCGCTCCCACTTACTATGGACATTCTCTCCATCCACCTTGATATTGACCTACCCAAACACCATCCTTTAGGGGGACACTCCCAAGGTGCCATGAGGCCGAGGGTAGATCTCACGGTGTGGACTATAAGGGAGAATTGTGAAAGGTTTAAATGAAGCATCATATGCCCCAAGTACCTCCTAGTGAATGTTCTATCTAGGGGTTCATTAACCTAGACATTCTAGTTACTGATTTTAGTCTAAGTCATCTTTTAAGTCTGCTCATAAACAACTTTTGGCTATGAAATAGAACAAGTTCAAGTAGTCACATTTAAACACTTTAATGGATTGCCCTTAACTTGCTTGCATGTATCAAATCTATCTAATTCACCTTTTCAGGTAGGTTCCGAAGTAGGGGTGTTACATTTTTGTCAACTTAAATACCTCAGCCTAGACAAAACCCACATTAGACAAAAGGTCCCTTATAGATAGATTTAATACACTTTAACCTTTTATTAGTCAATTTAATCTTATTAAACTGATTAAAAGATTAAAGCCTAAGGGTTGCTAATCATATTAGAATCGTGATCTTAGGTCTATGTCATCCAAGTTTTAAATATTTTAAAACTATGAATTAAACCTAAGTGAGTATGCATGTCTTTCTTATTGTTTTTAGTTCTAATTTCTCTTTAACCTTTAAAAAAGAAACAACTAAAACACATTGCCACACAACAAGGTATTTATAATGCTTATAAAGTAACCTATGTGTCATGCTTCATGCAATGTCCGGTCATTACTATACATAACTTTTATATACTAGCAACAACCAAGCAAACATGCTTTCCATACACCCTTATACTATAACAATTATAATATAAAAATGATGCATGTCAATGCTTTTTATGCATGCATAAATATAGCTCTTATATTATATGATGCATGAGCATGCTCTTACATAATTTAAATCATGCTTCTTTAAATCATAACATTTATAATAAAGAGATGATGCATGACCAATGCATAATCTAAGGTGGGATTTATCTATATGTGCATACCATATAACATATAAAATAAACCATACATCTCATGTATTAAAACCATAGATTAATGGACCGGGATGAACCAACTCAAAAACCAGAATTCTATCTATTACATTTTTCCACTGAGCAAACTAGTTCACAGGTGAACTGGGCCTTGAACCGTCGAGCGAAGCTCCATCGTTTAGTAAATGCCTCCAGGTAAACGATCGTGTAGCGCACACTAGACGAT
>NC_052357.1:8958789-8974132 GCF_009727055.1 Benincasa hispida
TGAAGCCTGATTGTCTAGACGATCGCTTAACACGTGAAAGGTAAAAGATTTACCACACGATTTACTCCGTGATCGTATAGTCAGTAACTAAGTGGTGAGGCTTGTTGAGCTATGTGAATGTCTAGTGTGTGCGCGCGTTAAACGACTCTCGAGTATCCGGTACTCAACGATCGACTACGTCATCATCTACACGACTCGGTCAATGCTTGATCGTCGTCTTCCTCAAAGAACATCAACCCTTGCTACGAAACTTCTTCACGAACGACTCAAAACTCAAACTAACTTTGAAATTACAGACTCGATAGCAATTAATTATGCCAAAAAATGCAGGGGCCTTTACAATTAACTGAAAATGTAAAAGAATTTAACAAACCGAGGTTTCATCCCAGAAAACTCCATTAATCCACATATCCACAAATGAATTAACAGTTAAAAAAGAGAGTAGAATGCTTCACCCACCGAGAATGTAAACGCAATTCTTTGCATCAATGAATTTGGAATATCAGAAATCTATCTCTGATACCAATTGAAGGAACTCTTATACAAGAGTACCTATGAGCGGAAGCGGATCTTTCCAATTCATTGTGACAGAATTTCCACATATACATTCACACATATAGATATGCATTAACAACGCTAAATTACTGGCATGCTTAAAGAATGAATAAACAAGAGACCGAGAGAACATATCAGTTGAAGACTTTCTTCACTTGAAATCTCGCTCTCTCCGCCAACGAACTCCTCTTTCTCTCGCTAGATTAGCAAGCAATCATCCAACAACACCCCAGTCGTCTACACGAACGGCTTCATACGAACAACAAGAAACGAGGACGACACCACCATTCGGAGCCCCCAGTATTCTCGGAGTGAGAATCCAAAGGGTGGGCTTTGTTCGGATTTGGTAGAGGTGAGGAGGAAAAGCTATCATGTACAAAAGATCAAGCAAGTGGGAGAAGTGAGTGACTATTGTATAGTCGGGTGCTTGATCGTTTAGACGAGGTACGCGATCGTGTAGTAAAAACTAGGCGATCGTTGATCGTTTAGTAAACTCAGGCGCTAAGTGATCATCTACGAAATGGTAAGTGATCGTTTAGAGAAAGAGCGCATGGGCATCTTGAGAATCGAGTGTGGGGCTTGAAGACCCTATCGCATTCCGACCTCAAGGTCGCTCTTCTTTCTTTCCTCGTGGGCAGGAAGCATACCAGCTACGCGCCTTGCATGATTCTATTGTGTTTTTTGCACTTGACTGGGTGGACAGTTGACCGGAAGAGAACTTCGATTCGCCCGGCCAGCAGGCGGGCGGCGTGCTTATCTTATGTGACAACACTACAGAGCGAGTGGCTCTTCTAGGCGGGCTGTTGTGTGACAATACTACAGAGAGGAGGGCATCCATGTTCATTTTAGACAAGCCTCTTCTCGAGCTTTTGCATCCCTAGCCATATCATATCAGGCTAGGGCCAATAGTAACCTTGTCTTTGCAATCTTCAGACCCCTGAGTGAGCAAGTTATACTAGCAACTTGTTGTGTCACGTCCTTTCTTAGCAAGGCATCAGACAAAAAAGGTTAGGGCAGCTGGGGAATTAGTTGAAGTGCAAACATCTCTTGTTTAATCCCATAAGCGGGACCGCCACCCCATAGCATGTTGGTTCTTGAAGAGTTCTCTGGATGTATCTTATAGGTTACCTTCCAAGAATTGGCGATTAATGATTTTTTAGGCATCAATCAAAATTTAGCGGCCAAAGAGGTTGCTTGATGGCCAATTTTGAGACTGGAAAAGGGCTGAAGACCACAAATCTAGCAAGGGTTGAACAACTGGAACTAGGGCATGATGAAAGTGCATTATTTCTTGCAAAATAGTCAAAATCAACTGTAAGAACTTATAAAATTGTTGAAATCACTTATTTATAGAAATATAGGACTAATTACTTAAGCTTCTTAGGGTACTTGTAAAGCAAAACTAAATAGAAGTTGTTCTTGATCTATAGATAAGGATGTGATGCTCGCCGGAGGGAGGGTGTCAAATTCGTCTCCAACCCATCAAATAAAATTTATAAATATTGATCAATACAATGTTTAGTACTTATGTAGTATAATTAGCAAGATTGGTTCGATCTGTAAGAAAGCGCGAAGCTAGTTTCACTTAGACAATTCTCTAACTAATGTGGTGAGTAGGGGGTTTAGTGTTGTTTATGAGATAAAGGCACTGAATAATATAATGTAGATATTCAATGAAAGTATAAAACAACTAATTAATCAATAAATCTAGGTGTATTGCATGTTAAATACATTAGTTAACAACATTAAGACTTAAGAAAAATCTTAAGACAAGTGACAAGTTAGTTGTTGGGTTGTATGTCCTAAAACTCGCAATTTATAGAATTAAACATATTCTATTTGCAATAAAGATGTTATTAAGGTTTATTCAATGAAGTTGTTATTGAATATGTAAATTGCACTTGTATGTCTAAATCTAATAAACTAACGAACCCCTAACTATAGCATGAATACTTAAACTTTATGTGGAGACATAAAAGAGGATTAGGTTTGAGTATATAACCAAAATGGTCTATAAGTAGAAGGATAGGGTTGGGTACTTTATCCTGAGGACACTTTGGATGCAGCCCGCTTTGTATTTAATACAAATGATGTGATCCTAAAATTGTTCATGTGGAGATATGCGAGTGGGGGCATCTGATGCTTGGTTTTATGAAGTGGAAATGTGGATGCTATTCGTTGATGAAATTGCATTGTGCACTCAAGTTTCCCCAGTGGAATCCAAGTGTAAATTCCTTTGAGTTTCGTGGTAAATCCAGGGTCGAATACAAGGACTTGTAAAAACAGATTACGTTGGTAATTTTTATGAAGAACTTTGTGGTAACCGGATAAATAAATAAAGTGTTGGGTTTGTTGTTTGCGTTGATGAGAAATAAATAAATGCGACGGATTTGAGAAAAGGCAGTTGTATGATAGATGCAATGAGTATACAATGAACGGGTTGAGAAGATCTTTAGCTAGCGTTACTCGAAAATGCGTCAGACTATGCGATTATGTTACAACCATGCACAGTAAGTCATTTTCCAATGTAAATGTGATGCTCCTAAGTCTAGTACACATGTGTTGAATGCAAAAGTGTCCATAGAGCTTATCCCTAAGTCTCTACCCTTGTCCTATGCGATGATGCAAAATGTATGAAAGCAAGGTGACCGCATACAATCATATCCTATCTCTAGGATGCATATGATGCGTTGATAATAAATAGTGCTCATTCCTAAGCTTTTATCTCTTGATTATGCGTTCTAATCTGGTTCTTCCGAACCTAGATTCTAACCTGACCTTCCCAAGTCTAGATCCTATCCTTAGACTACCCTCCCGAGTATCTCTAATGAACGAATGAAGCATACATAATACAAGATAATCGCAAGAATGAAGATTCCCTAGTTGTGCTAGCTAAATGCTTCTCAACCCATTCAACTGATTTAGCTACTCATGCGTGAATAACATAGAGTGAACAGATATAGAGAAAGACATTCCATTTTTATAAATGAGTTGAGTACAAAATGATGATGGAAGTTAAAGGTAGAGAGCTTGGTAGCAATTCCTTGCTGACCGAGGATTTTTACACTGAAATCTCTATTCTATTTTAAAGATGTTCCCGCTTTCACAGGCATCGACCCTCTTTCTGTCCTTGAAGCTTTCGATGCTCTCCCAAGCTTACCGGAACGATCTGCTGACACTACCTCCTCCCTCGCGTCTGCCTTAAAATGAAAGAAAACTATGAACAAAAGCGTGCGAACTGAAATATGAAATCTCTAACTACTGAACTCGTGAACCCCTTTTCTGAAGAATGCCCTTGGTATTTATCGAGCATCCATGGTGAAAGGCGGCTTCTCTCTCGTGGTAGTTCAGATGGGACGACTTTGATTCCTAACTGATGCACCGAATAATTGTCACCGAAAAAGTTGAATGTACTTTGTGACCGTTATCGCTGTCAACTTAATTCGAATTTGTCTGTCATCAGTTTTATGTCCCATCGTGCTTAATTAGCCTTTCACCCGGATGTGCCACCATGTTGTGACGATCCTTCTCGGGCGAATGTTTGCGAGCATGATCAACGCAAAGCCTTGTGGTGAAGTTGCTCTCGACCAGTGAATTCTTATGATCGCCATCTTTGCATTGTGTTAATGCATATTCTACACGAAAATATAAAGATCAACTGTTCTAATTCGTTGGACGCATGCGACCGCAATATTATAGAATTTATGCTTAATGGATGCAAGTTAACATATTTCATCAACGCAATCCATCATTGTTTAAGAACTTAGCACTATGATAAGTTCTTAGATTGCGTTGATGAAATATGTTAAATTGCATCCATTAAGCATAAATTCTATAATATTGCGGTTGCATGCGTCCAACGAATTAGAATAGTTGATCTTTATATTTTCGTGTAGAATATGCGTTAACGCAATGCAAAGATGGCGATCATAAGAATTCACTGGTCGAGAGCAACTTCACCGCAAGACTTTGCGTTGATCGTGCTCGCAAACATTTGCCCAAAAAGAATCGCCGCAACTTGGTCAGTGCAACATGGTGGACGCATCCGAGTGAAAGGATAATTAAGAGCGATGGGATAGAAAGCTGACGACAGTCGAATCCAAATTAAGTTGACAGCCGATAATGGTCACGAAGTACAATTCAGCTTTATCGGTGACAATTATCCGGCACATCAGTCAGGAATTAAAGCTATCCCATCTGTACAACTAGGAGAGAGAAGCCGCCTTTCACCATGGAAGCTCTATAAATACCAAGTGCATTCTTCAGAGAAGGGGTTAAGCAGTCGATTAATTCACCACTTTACAAGTTCACGCCTCTGTCCATAGTTTTTCTTTCACTTTAAGGCGGACGCGAGGAAGAAAATGTGCTGGTAGATCGTTTCGGTAAGCTTGGGAAAGCGCCAGAAGCTCCAAGACAATGAGAAGGTCGACGCCTGCGGAAGCGGGAACATTTGTAGATCAGAATAGAGATTCAGTGTAAAAAGCCTTGGTCACAAGGAATTGCTAGTAGGCTCCCTACCTTTACTTTCCATTGTCATTTTGTACTCAACTCATTTATAAGAATGGAATTTCTTTCTCTATATCTATTCACTCTTTGTTATTCATGCATGAGTAGCTAAATTAGTTGAATGGGTTGAGAAGCAGTTAGCTAGTATAACTGATAACTTGTAGAAATATAAGTTATTTATACTGCCTTATCTATATATTGTAGCCAAAAGAGAATAGATATGCGCCAATTGTATGAAAATTAGCTTAGAAATACAATAATTCTGAATTATCACAATTAACACCCACTAACATCATTAAGATGGAAGAAGAGGAGATTTCTACTCTGTTTAGCAGGAAACCAAGTCACCGCTTGCGATTGAAGGAATAGGAAATTGGGTACTCGACAGAAGGTCGTGACCAACGCATCTCTGACACATTGCGCCCATCAATCAACAATGAAAAGGTGATTAACGCAATGACGGCGCAATGCGACAGTCGATCCAGAGCTGACTTTCAATCGAATGCAGTAATAAAAACAACACCGCATGCGAACACCAGATCGAAAGATGTAGTTGAGGAATGCAAATACGGAGGATTGTGCCACATGTACGCCTAACGGTTGTGTAAATTTGACGGTCTGATTTCATAATAGAAGGAATAATATCCCTTCATCTTCGGAATTTCCATAACAACAAGTGGGGACCACAAGGCCAGAGTCAAAGATCTTCACCTATAAATACCCCATAGAATTCACAGAAAAGGATGTTACTTGATACAGGACTAATTGCTACTATTATATTGAGAAAAAGGCTGAGCTGAGTGTTAAACTTAAGAAATCTGGGAAGAAGAAGAGACAAGGCCGAGAGGTGAGTCTCAGTGTTATTCTGCCAAATCCCCGCCGCGAAGCTCTATACTCAGATCCCATTTACCAGTTGAGCAAGCCTGAGAGGGAAGCTCATCCTTCCACACGATCCATCCATTCTGGCAAGCAAATCTCCATCCAAATCGGTGCCGAGACGTTGGCGCTAGTTTGTATTTGTTTCTATCTCTTTTCATCATTGTATCTCATCTTCTTTATCTCTTTATTCACACACCATGTATTAGACGCTAAATAGATATATTGAATGTCTCGATCATTTTCATTACCACTTCTCTGTCTATTTTCGTTCCTCCGTTTATCGTTTTCTTCATGAAGTGTTCTTAATCCCCGGGTAGTCAATATGAATTAAACGAGTACTTAATTTGTGTTAGAGAGATAATTGCGTTTAGCTAAGGCATGCTAGACGGCATCTTCACCTGTAAGAGTAGAAGTGAAGATATCATTCTGATCTATCAAGAAAAGGTCAAAAGAATGTGTTAACTAGAGCGAGTAGTACTTCTAGGAATGGAAGAAACCTTGTGTTCATTACGTTCGTCTCTGTTTCACCACAAATATATGGGAACACGGCTGATCACTGAAAGGTGTACGCTAAGGGAAAAGCGGAACCGTACTTATAACTTTAATGCAATTAAGGATCTTGCGATGTTTATATTAGTTATCTTCCTCTTCCTGCTTCATACATAAGACTTGCCATCGCATCACATGATCTGTGTATAATCTTCACAGCCAGCTTGCCCTCAATATTTTATATCATGCCCCTGTATCTTGTGCCATCTTAGCTTAGATTACTGCATTTTATTTTATTATCGCATTTTTACTGCTTTCCTTTACTTCATCGCAACTTTATATACTTGCACACAAATACTTTTATTAAATTGAAAAACCTAATCGCATGTATCATAAACATAACACAATAACCTCAAACGGTCCCTGTGTTCGACCTTGGATCACACCGAGAAACTTGCGTTGGAATTATACTTGGTTTCAATGCAAGGAAACTTGTGACAATGGAAAACATACTACAAGAGCATCCATTAATAACGCATATCTAGAAGTGGTAATGCATGAATTGAGTCCATTAACGCATGTATCATTAATAAGGAACTAATTTTACCGTTACAATAACGAGGGAATCTTCATTCTTTGCGATTATCTTGTTTATCTATGCTTCATTCGACTATTAGAGATACTCGGGAGGGTAGTCTAAGGACAAGATCAAGGCTTGGGAAGGTCAGGTCAAAATGTAGGTTTGGAAGAACCAGATTAGAATGCATAAATGAGAGATAGGCGTTTAGGAATGAGCACTATTTGTTATTAACGCATCGCATGCATCTTAGCAATAAGATATGATTGTATGCATTCACCTTGCTTTCATGCATTTTGCATCAACGCATAGGACAAGAGTAGAGACTTAGGGATAAGCTCTATGGACACCTTGCATTCAACACATGCATCCTAGACTTAGGAGCATTGCATTTACATTGGAAAATGACTTGTTGTGCATGGTTGTAACATGATTGCATAGTCTGACGCATTCCTGAGTAACGCTAGCTAAAGATCTTCTCAACCCATTCATCGCATACTCATTGCATCTATCAACGCAACTGTCTTTCTTAAATCCATCGCCTTTATTTATTTCTTTTTCATCAATGCAAAAACACACCCAAAACTTTATCTATTTACTTGGTTACCACAAAGTTTTCATAAATATTACCAATGCAACTATTTTCACAAGTCCCTGTGTTTGATCCTGGACTTACCAGGAAACTCAGAGGAATTTACACTTGAATTTCGCTGGGGAAACTTGAGTGCACAGCGCAAATCCATCAACGCATATCATCCATATCTCCACCACATAATCACTAGCATCAAGTTTTTGGCGCCATTGCCGGGGACTTCGACAAAATAGTTTGTTAACGGTAATTTTTGTGATTTCTTTGCAGAACTCTCAATCTCTGGCGAACTACAACCTGGAGATTGAGAGAACATTTCAAAGGAGAATAAGAGACGCCAACAACAATCACAATCAGACAAAGAAGAGATGGTGGATCAGCCTAGAGGTGGAGCACCAAAGAAAAACAATGTCATGGAAAATCCGATTTTGTTGGCAAACGATCTCAATAGGCCCATTAGGGACTATGCATCGCCAAATCTCTATGATTTCTCTTCGGGAATTCATGAGGCTGCCCTCGACGGATGTAAATTTGAAATGAAACCGTTGAGATGTTGCAGATGATCCAGGCTGCATGTCAATTCGGAGGAAGGCGTGGCGAGGATCGCATGCCCACTCCAATGTTTTTTTGAAATCTGCAATACTTTTGTATTCCCGAATCTTCTGCTGAAGAAATTCGACTAACGTTGCTCCCATTTTCTCTCTGTGATCAGGCTAGAAAATGGGTTTATTCGCTCGAACCAGGAGAGATCACTTCTTGGGAGCAGGTGGTAGAGAAGTTTATGAAGAAGTATTTTCCACCTACCGAGACGCAAGACGAAGGAAGCTTATTACAAATTTTGAACAAGACATGGACGAATCGCTCAGCGATGCTTACGCGAGGTTTAAAAGGGTGGTCAGGGATTGTTCGCATAATGTGTTACATAGACTGCCTGCAAATGGAAATTTTCTATCACGGTTTGAATCCCGTTTCACAGACTACTGCCAATGTGGCAGCCGCTAGTGGTCCACTTGACAAAAACATACGATGAGGCAAAGAATATCCTGGACCCACATCTCCAAAAACCATGAAGACTGGAGGGAGAGTGACCAGAGATTGAGACTTAAAGATTCTGATGTAAATAACGGTGCCATTATTTCATTACAATACCAAATGACGCAATGATGAATTTGATTCAAGGAATGGCGATCAGCAGCCCAAATCGCAAGGTGGGCAAATTAACGCAATAAGTCAAAACACCGTAAGGTGTGCGACTTGCGCTGATGGACATGCGATGGAAGATTGCCTACAAAATCCACAGTCTGTATATTTGTAAAGAATAACCCCTTTTCAAACACTTACAACTCTGGGTGGAGGAGCACCCCAATTTTTCCTAGAAGAATCAACAATAAATTTCAACCTGTGGCGTAAAAAGAATGGCCACCAGGATTCTTCCAAACACAACACGGTCACCAGAGCAATCAAGCAAGTAGCTCACAATAACCACCGCAATCCTCTTCTCTGGAGAGCCTATAGAAGCAATATATAGAGAAAAACGAGACAGTGCTTCAGAGTCAGGCTACGTTCATCCGCAACCTCGAATTGCAAAACGGCCAGATTGCAAATGAGCTGAAGAGTTGACTGCAAGGGGCATTGCCAAGTTCAACCGAGCTTCCACGCAATCCAGGGGGATCAGGTAAGAAGCAATGTCAGGTTGTGACATTGCGTAGTGGAATGATTGTGGAGGGAGAAAAGAAGGATCAGAGTAGAACAACTTTCATTGCAACTGAGCCTGAGATTGCGGTAACGCAAGAAGAAGAAAGAGAAAATGAAGCAGTAGAACATGAGGTTGCATCGACCTTGAAGCCAAATGAAATGGGAACTGTGAAAGTTCAATTACCACCCTTCCCACAGAGACTAAGAAAGAAGAAAAATAAAGAGGTACAGTACCAACACTTCTTATCTATGTTAAAGCAACTACATGTTAACATTCCTTTCAGTGAAGCGATTAAGGAAATGCCTGCTGATAACTTGTAGAAATACAAGTTATTTATACTGTTTTATTTAGATATTGTGGCTAAAAGAAAGAAAAGTTGCGTCGATGGTATACAAATTGGCTAAGAAATACGAAAATTATGGACAATACACCTACTAACATCATTGTGATGGCAAGATAGAATGTTTCAGTTTCTGTTTTGCAGGAAATAAGTCACCGCATGTGTTCATGGCTCAAAGACGAAATGAACAATGCATCTACTTCGCATTTTGCCCATCAATCAAGAATGAAGAGACGATTAACGCAATGATGGCACATGTGACAATCGATCAAGAGCTTTAGTGATCAACGCAATTTCAACCACATGCGATAATAAAAAATAACACCGCATGCGGCGATAGATCGAAGATGTAAAGAGCAACGCATTCGTGGAAGATTCAGACAAGTGTACAACTTTCAGTTGTATATTTCTGACGGATTGATTGTGTAAGAGAAGGAATTTTCCATTCTGCCATTTTAGAAACTACCATAACTATACAGTGGGGACCACAAATTCAAGAGCCAAGGTCTTGCCTATAAATAGCTTCTTCAAAGTCACTGAAAGATATACATGTATACATAGAGACGTGCATATACTGATTCTGAGAGAGAGGCTGGTCTGAAGCGACTGTCCAGAGTAAATCCGGGAGAACAACGAGACAAGACCGAGAGGTGAGTCTCCGAGCAGAGAATTATTCCGACCCTGTAGTTGAAGCTCTGTGCGAAGGTCAATTCTACTGGGAAATCAAGCCTGAGAGAGAAACTTTCCTCTCCACCACTTCCACACGCCGGCAAGCACAATCTCCAATCGGGATCTGTGTCAAGACGTTGACACTCTTTTCCTTTTTGTTTCTATTCTCTCTATTTCATCTTCTGTATTCATCTTCTTTAATCTCTCATTCACGACATGTATCAAACACTTAATTTTAGAATTAAATGTTATCATTGTCACCATTATCATCTTTCTGTCTCTTCCCATACTTTATCGTTCACTTTCTCCATGATGTGTTCTTAATCCCCTGGGTAAATGCCAGAATTAAGCAAGTGAATTAATTTGTGTTAAGAAAATAATTAAGTTTAGCTAAAGCATGCTCGATGACATCTTCACCTGTGAGAGCAGAAGTGAAGATGTTATTCCACCTATCGAGAGAAGGTTGGAAGAATGTGTTAACTAAAGCGAGAAGTACTTCTAGAGATGGAAACAACCTTGCGTTCATCACGTTCATCTCTGTTTCACCATATGGGAACGCGACCGATCACCGAGAGGTGTACGTCAAGGGAAAGTGGAACCTTAGTTGCGTCCTTAACATGTTTAACAAGCTTGCGATGTTTTTACTCTTTACTTTTCCTCTTTCTGCTTCATTCATAAAGACTTGTCATCGCATACATTGATTTTTTGTACAACTTCACAGTTAGTTCTCGACCTCAGTATCATGTATCATGTATCTTGTATCATGTATCATATTGGTTTAGGATTTTACTTTATTAACACATTTTTATTTCATCGCAATTTATATTTCTGTACCAACCCAACATTCTTTATTCATTATTAAAAACCGGTCGCATGTATCATTTAAGTATCACATTAATGAAAACAATCCCCGTGTTCGACCTCGGATCATTCTGAGAAGCTTGCATTGGAATTATACTTGGTTTCAATGCAAGGAAACTTGTGACATGCACTACTTCATCGCATACTATGAACAATTCATTAACAACACATATAATTAGAATGTAGTATTGCATAAAAACGTCTTTATTGCAAGCACTTGAGCGTATATATCACTTCATATTCATATTTGTCCACATGCTTAAAGATATAAAAATCTCGTTACACCTGCCTATGCCAAGTTTCTGAAGAACATGGTAACTAAGAAGAAAGGCACTGGAAAATTTGCCACGATGGCATTAACATAAAGTTCCAAATCTATTATCCCACCGAAGATGAGGTATCCTGGGAGCTTCACTATTCCTTGCTCCATAGGAGGACTCTATATTGGGCAAGCCCTATGTGACTTGGGGGCCAGCATAAATTTAATGCCGCTATCAATTTTTCGACAATTAAATGTGAGGCAACTTGTGCCCACCTTCGTGACTCTCCAATTGGCTGACAGATCTCTGGTTCATCCAGAAGGTAAGGTTAAGGATGTGCTGATCACGATTGATAAATTTATTTTGCCAGCTGACTTATTATGAGGCCGACAAAGGTGTACCCATCATTTTGGGGCGACCTTTTCTATCAACGGGTTGTGCTCAAATTGATGTGCACAAGGGAGAAATCACTTTGAGCATAAATGGACAGAAGCTCAAATTTAATATAATTCATGCCATGAGATTTTTGGATGAAGAAGACCTGCAAGATTCTAATGATGACCTGAATTTGATTGAAGAAGAAAATTCTGATGATGAGTGTGAAGAAGAGGATGCCAACGCATCCGTAGCTTCCTGCAATGCAATCGTAGCAAAAACAAACAAAGAAGAAGAAATGATCGCAACGCAAGAAGAAGAGCCAAAAGAAGAAAGAAAAATAACACAACCTTCCCTCGTGGAACCACCAACACTTAAACTGAAGACCCTACCAACCCATTTGAAGTACGCATTTCTGGGGCAGAATGAGAAGCTGCCAGTGATAATTACCTATGCGCTCAACGAAGATCAAGAGAATGTGTTGATGAGCATTCTTAAGAAATGTGTGCGAGCAATGGGCTGAACGCTCGCCAACATCAGAGGAATTAGCCCCGCGTACTGCATGCACCACAATTGTCTTGAGGACGACCACAAGGCAACAATTGAAAATCAACGTAGACTTAACCCTGCGATGAAGGAGGTCGTCAAAAAGGAGATTATCAAGTGGCTGGATGCAGGCATTATCTATCCCATAGCAGATAACACGTGGATCAGCCCTATGCAGTGTGTGTCGAAGAAGGGCAGAATGACGGTAGTACCAAATGAGAACAATGAATTAATACCGCAAAGGACCATCACTAGATGGCGCATATGCATGGACTACCGCAAGTTGAATATCGCCGCATACCGTTTGGCCTCTGCAATGAACCGAGCATGTTCTAGAGGTGCATGATGGCGATCTTTTCAGATTTTCTTGACTCAGTGGAAATATTTATGGATGACTTCTCCATTTATGGGAACACTTATGAAGTCTGCTTGGCCAATTTGGAGAAAATTCTGAAAAGATGTGAAGAGACGAACCTTGTACTCAACTGGGAAAAATGTCACTTCATGGTGAAAGANAAATGAGAACAATGAATTAATACCGCAAAGGACCATCACTAGATGGCGCATATGCATGGACTACCGCAAGTTGAATATGGCCTCAAAGAAAGATCAGTTCCTCTGCTATTCATCGATCAAATGCTAGACAGACAAGCAGGGAACGATTTTTACTGCTTTTTAGATGGGTACGTCGGATATAATCAAATCATGATAGCTCCTGAAGACCAAGACAAGACCACATTCACCTGCCTATATTGGACGTTTGCTTTTCCCCGCATGCCGTTTGGCCTCTACAATGCGCCGAGCATGTTTCAAAGGTGCATGATGGCAATCTTTTCAGATTATCTCAATGACTCAGTGGAAATATTTATGGATGACTTCTCCATTTATGGGAACACGTATGAAGTCTGCCTAGCCAATTTAGAGAAAATTCTGAAGAGATGTGAAGAGACGAACTTGGTGCTCAACTGGGAAAAATGTCACTTCATGGTGAAATAGGGTATAGTTTTGGGACACAAAGTCTCCCGAGACGGGTTGGAGGTGGACAAAGCAAAGATTGAAGCAATTGAAAAACTTCCACCACCAACCAGCGTAAAGGCTGTGTGAAGCTTCTTGGGGCATGCTGGATTTTACAGACGATTCGTTAAAGATTTTTCTAAGTTAATACAACCACTGAGTGCGTTGTTAAAGGCGGACAGAAAGTTTGAGTTTGACAACAATTGCCTTAATGCATTCAAAGTTTTAAAAAATGCGCTGATTACCGTGCCCGTCTTGATTGTGCCGGACTGGACACTACCGTTTGAAATTATGTGCGACGCAAAGGTATGCGATGGAGGTAACATTAGCGCAAAAGAAGAAAACTATTTTGCACCCCATCGCATATGCGAGTAAAAACTCTAAACCCTGCTCAAATAAATTATACCACCACTGAGAAAGAACTCCTGACTGTGATTTTTGCGTTGGAAAAATTCAGGGCGTATCTGTTGGGAACCAAGGTACTCATTCACACTGATCACTCGATAATCAAATATTTAATGACAAAGAAGGATGCAAAGTTAAGGTTGATCAGATGGGTTATCCTCCTCCAAGAATTTGATATCGAAATAATTGATCGGAAGGGGACAGAGAATCAAGTTGCAGATCACTTGTTCAGATTGGAAAATCCCGAGGTTGATCGCAAGGAATCTGAGGTGAGTGACGTGTTCCCGGATGAGCAGTTGTTCTACATAGAAGAATTTTCCTGGTATGTGGACATTGTTAATTATTTGGTTTGTGAACAATTTCCTAAAGATTACACCTACCATCAACAGAAGAAGCTCAAGCATGAATGCAAACATTATTATTGGGATGAGCCGAATCTTTGTAAAAGAGGCACAGACCAAATCATTCGATTATGTATACCAATTGATGTTCAACAACGCATATTGTCACAGTGCCACGATTCGCCATATGGAGAGCACTTTGGAGGGCAACGCACTATAGCCAAAGTTTTGCAAAGTGGATTCTTTTGGCCTTCATTATTTAAGGATGCTGCTGACTATGCAATGAAATGTGATCGGTGTCAATGCATCGGCAACATTTCATGGAAGAACACAATGCCAATGAACACTATCTTGGAGCTAAAATTATTCGATGTATGAGGGATTGATTTCATGGGGTCATTCCCTCCTTCGAATGGTAAGCACTATATTTTATTGGCCATTGATTATGTCTCCAAGTGGGTAGAGGCAATAGCATGTATCGCAAGTGATGCGGCGATAGTCTCCCAGTTCCTCAAAAGCAATATTTTCACTTGTTTTGGCACTCCACGTGCCATCATAAGTGATGAAGGATTACACTTTGTCAATCACAATATCAAGGAGCTGCTGCGCAAGTACAATATCCTTCACAAGGTGGCCACCGCCTACCATCCATAGACGAATGGCCAGGCTAAAGTGTCCAAACAAGAAATTAAGTTGATACTTGAAAAGGTAGTAAAGCCTTCGCGGAAAGATTGGGCAATGAAGTTTGATGATGTGTTGTGGGCATACCGAACCACATTTAAAACACCAATAGGTATGTCCCCCTATGCGTTGGTATTTGGCAAGGCATGTCATTTGCCTTTGGAGCTGGAGTATAAAGCATTGTGGGTGGTCAAGAAACTGAATTTTGATTTGAAGAAAGTAGGGGAAGCGCGAAAACTACAGCTGGTCGAGCTAGAAGAATGGAGGATCAACGCATATAAGAATGCAAAGATTTATAAAGAGCACACCAAGCGCTGGCATGATAAACGCATATGTGCTAGAAACCTCCAAGTCGGGCAAAAGGTCTTACTCTTCAATTCAAGATTGCAGCTCTTCCCGGGAAAATTAAAATCGCGCTGGTCTGGTCCCTTCATCATTAAAGAAATATTTCCACATGGTGCGGTGGAGCTGATCACCAAGGATGGCAATCGAACATTTAAAGTTAATGGACAACGGATCAAGGCATATCGCGGAGGAGATTTCCAGCCAGAAACAGTCTC
>NC_052357.1:8974155-8982455 GCF_009727055.1 Benincasa hispida
AGTCGAACATTTAAAGTTAATGGACAACGGATCAAGGCATATCGCGGAGGAGATTTCCAGCCAGAAACAGTCTCCGCAAAGTTGAAAATTCCGGACTACCCTCTTACATGACTTTTGAACTCTCTTCCCTTCGTCACTTTACTTTTATTCAAGCTATCTGCATCTTACTCATTCTTATAATTTCTTTCTTTAAAAAAAAAAAAAAAAAACTTGTTGTTCTGTTTTAAAATCATTTGACCCTCTCTTTTTCTGTTTACAAGGATTAAGGCACAAGATTGCGAAGAAGCAAATGATCTCATTCCTTCACCGCAATCCACAGAAGCAAAGATAGCCGCAAGGATGGATGCATCAATACACAATGTGGGCGACAGCGCAAAAAATTGGGGGTGTACTCTTCCTTATCTTTATTTCAAATTTTGCGCTATCACATTGCATTTTACTTTTCAAAGTTTCACCGCATCCTCCTTGATTACCGCAATCATTTGACAAGTAGATAAATTTAGTAGTTTACCACATTCTGTTTCTTTGTCAAGTATGATTTCAATGATGAAAAATATGCTTCTACGCCTTTCATATATATCAGAGTCAACTTAATCTTAAGATAGCATCTCATGAAATATTTCTAGAAGTAAGGGTTTGATAGCTTTCTTTCAAACTCTCTTTACAACGCATTCTATGACCATCACATGACTTATTATAATTTCTTTTGGTAATGAGGACATTGCCGCATTTTAAATTTGGGGATGGGGTATTTGTTTCCAACCTTGCTTCTTTCTCCAAAAAGGAAAAAAAAAATTGAGAATAACAACTCCACTATCAACGCAATGGGAAACCAATGTTGATGAGAGTTAAGTTGTGAAAGGCACTTACCCGTAGTTGGATGTCAGCAGGACATACGTGGGGGCAAGCCAAAATGAAAGTAAGTCACCAGGATCAACGTATAAATCAATGACTGTAACTCCACTGCCAAATCAGTATGAGTTTAGTCTGAGAAAGAGTGCATTGTTCGTAGTTGGATGTCCGCATGACACCCGTGGGGGCAAGCCAAAACGAAGGCAGTGCACTTGGATCAGCGCAAGGTTAGAAAAAAAAAAATCATAGCAATAAAGAAATTTTTGTACAAGGATAAATCATTTGACACCCCGGTGAAAAATTTTCTTTTTGAAATAAATCATGCGATGTTCCAGAATTCAGTAAAGTCCTTGTGAAAGTTAAGCTTGCAATCCCTAAGTGTTAGAAATATTTTAGGAAGAGACTTGAATAAGACTTAAGGAAATTCTGGCATATAGGATTTGAACGAAGTATTCTTGAGAAATCTAGGAAAAGAACTTTGCAGTTAACTTGCTAAAGGAATCTTAAGCTTATGCTTGAGGACAAACATTGTTTAAATTTGGGGGTGTGATAACGGGGGGAAATGCACGTTATCATAGTGTTAAGTTCTTAAACAATGTTGGATTGTCTTGATGAAATATGTTAAACTACGTCCATTAAGCATAAATTCTAAAATATTGCAGTCGCATGCATCCAATGTATTAGAATAGTTGATCTTTATATTTTCGTGCAGAATATGCGTTAACGCAATGAAAAGATGGCGATCATAGGAATTCACTGGTCGAGAGCAACTTCATCGCAAGACTTTGCATTGATTGTGCTCGCAAACATTCGCCCAAGAAGAATCGCCACAATTTGGTTAGCGCAACATGGTAGGCGCATCTGAGTGCAAGGATAACTAAGAGCGATGGGACAGAAAGTTGACGACAGTCGGATCCAAATTAAGTTGACAACCGATAACGGTCACGAAGTATATTCAGCTTTATCGGTGATAATTATCCAGTGCATCAGTCAGGAATTAAAGCTGTCCCATCTGTACAATCAGGAGAGAGAAGTCTCCTTTCACCATGGAAGCTCTATAAATACCAAGTGTATTCTTCAAAGAAGGGGTTAAGCAGTCGATTAATTCACCACTTTACAAGTTCATGCCTCTGTCCATAGTTTTTCTTTCACTTTAAGGCGGACGCGTGGAAGAAAGTGTGCCGGTAGATCATTCCGATAAGCTTGGGAAAGCGCCGGAAGCTCTAAGATAGAGAGAGGGTCGATGTTGACATAAAATGTATCTTTAAGCATGTGGACAAATATGAATATGAATGAATGAACACATCCATGTTCCTTTTGCCATAAACTTGACAACATAAAATGAATTCTTCTTATGTCATACAATGCATGGATGATTGCGATGATATGCGATACTACTTCTAGATGTATGTGTTATTAACGATATGGTTGTAGTATGCTATACGTTGTCACAAGTTTCCTTGCATTGAAACCAAGTATAATTTCACCGCAAGTTTCTCGAAGTGATCCAAGTTCAAACACAGGGATTGTTTTAGGTTGATTGTGTTACGTTCGTGATATATGCGACCGAAGGTTTTTCAATTCAATAAAAGTGTGGTTTGTACATGCAATTAAGTAAATTGTGCAGTAAAGTAAAGATAAACGATAAAAATACGATAATAAAGTAAATTGTGATAAAAGTAAAGCACGATAAAATAAATCTAAGCTATGATGATACAAAATACAGGTTACATGATACAAGATATCGAGGTTGAGATTGACTGTGAAGATTATACAAAGATCGTGTTATGCAGTGGCAAGGTGATAACTTGTAGAAATACAAGTTATTTATGCTGCTTTATTCAAATATTGCAGCCAAAAGAGAAGGAATATGCGTCGATTGTATGGAAATTAGCTCAGAAATACAATAAATATAAATTAACGCAATTACACCCACTAACATCATTAAGATGGTAGAAGAGGATATTTCTACTCTTTTTTTAAGGAAACTAAATCACCGCTTGCGATCAAGGCTCAATGAGAAACTGAACAATGCATCTCTGTCACATTGCGATCGTCAATCAACAATGAAGAGACGATTAACGCAATGACGGTGCAATGCGACAATCAATCTCAAGCTGAATTTCAACCGCATGCGGTAATAAAAACAACACCGCATGCGAGCAATCGATCGAAAGATGCAACTGAGCAACACAGACGTAGAGGATTGTGCCACATGTACAACTAATCGTTGTGCAAATTTGACGGTCTGATTGCATAACTGAAGGAATATTTATTCCTCCATCTTCGGAATTTCCATATCAAGAAGTGGGGTCCACAAGCCAAGAGTCAAAGCTTTTCACCTATAAATACCCCCATAGAATTCAGAGAAGATATACTGGATACGAGGGCTAATTGATGCTAGATTATTGAGAGAGAGAGAGGCTGAGATGAGTACTGGTCGAAAGAAATCCGGGAAGAGAAGGGACAAGGCCGAGAGGTGAATCTCAGTGCGATTCTGCCAGATTTCTGTCGTAAAGCTCTGTGCTTAGATCCCTGCTACCGGTTGAGCAAGCTTGAGAGGGAAGCTCATCCTTCTGCACGATCCATCCACGCCGGCAAGCAAATCTCCATCTAGATCGGCGCCAAGACGTTGGCGTTTATTTATATTTGTTTCTAACTCTATTTCATCAATTGTATTTCATTCGCTTAATCTCTTCATTCACAGATCATGTATCAGACGTTAAATAGTGTTATTGAATGTCTCGATTACTTTCATTTCCACTTTTCTGTCTATTTTCGTTTCTCCATTAATCTTTTTCTCCATGAAGTTTCCTTAATACCTTGGTAATTAATATGGATTAAACGAGTAACTTAATATGTGCTAAAGAGATAAATGTGTTTAGCTAAGGCATGCTAGATGGCATCTTTACCTGTGAGAGAAGAAGTGAAGATGTCATTCTGATCCGTCGAGAGAAGGTTAGAAGAATGCGTAACTAAAGCAAGTAGTACTTCCAGAGATGGAAGCAACCTTGCGTTCATTACGTTTGTCCCTGTTTCACCACAGAGATGTAAGAACGTGGCCGATCAACGAGAGGTGTATACCAAGGGAAAAGCGGAAACGTACTTATATCTTTAATGCAATTAAGGAACTTGCGATGTTTGTATTAATTATCTTCTCTATTTCTGCTTCACACATAAGACTTGTCACTGCATTACACGATCTTTGTATAATCTTCACAGCCAGCCTTGACCTATCGCAATTTACCGTATCATGAACCCTGTATCTTGTATCATCTTAGCTTAGATTTACTTTACCGCAATTTACTTTAACGTAATTTATGTTATTATCGCATTTTTACCGCTTTACTTTACTTTATCGCATGTTTAATTACTTGTACACAAACTTTTTTATAAACTGAAAAACCCTTGGTCGTATATGTCACAAACATAACACAATAACCTCAAACAGTCTCTGTGTTCAACCTCAGATCACACCGAGAAACTTACGGTGAAATTATACTTGGTTTCAACACAAGGAAACTTGTGACAACACACAACATACTACAAAAAACATTCATTAATAACGCATATCTAGAAGTAGTATCACATATCATTGTATAAAATCTATGTCATCAAGTTTATGGCATGAACTTGCATCATACTAAAAATATGCGTTACACAAGGCTTATATGCAAATAAAAAAGAGAAAGGATAATTAATATAAACAGCGCAAGTTTCTTAATTGCGTTAAAGATATAAGTACGGTTCCGCTTTCCCTTGGCGTACACCTCTCGGTGATCGGCCGCGTTTCCCACATCTCTGTGGTGAAACAAGGACAAACGTAGTGAACGCAAGGTTGCTTCCATCTCTGGAAGTACTTCTTGCTTTAGTTAACTCATTCTTCTAACCTTCTCTCGACAGATCAAATGGCATCTTCACTTCTGCTCTCACAGGTGAAGATGCCGTCTAGCATGCTTTAGCTAAACATCCTTATTTCTTTAGCACAGATTAAATTACTTACTTAATTCATATTAATCACCTATGGATTAAGAAAACATCATGGAGAAAGCGATTTATGGAGGAATGGAAATAGATAGAAATGTGGAAATGAAAATGATCACGATAATTAATTATAAAATCAAGCATCTGATACATGGTTGTGAATGATTTAGACTAAGAATATGAAGTACAATTGATGAATAAGAGTTAGAAACAGATACAGAAGAGTGCCAATGTCTTGACACCGATCTGGATGGAGAGATTGCTTACCGGCGTAGATGGAGTGAATGGAAGGATGAGCTTCCCTCTCAGGCTTGCTCAACCGGTAGAGTTGATCTAGGTACAGAGCTTCATGGTGGGGATTTGGAATGATCCTGCCCTGAGACTCACCTCTCGGCCTTGTCTCTTTTCTTCCCGGATCTTCTCCAATCAGCACTCAGATCAGCCTTTCTCTCAATAGCCTCGTATCAATTATCCCCTGTATCAAGTATATCTTTCCAGTGAATTCTTTGAGGGTATTTATAGATGAAAGCTTTGACTCTCTGACTTGTGGTCCCCACTTTATTGTTATGAAAATTCCAAAAATGATGGAATAAATATTCCTTCTGTTATGCAATCAGTCCGTAAAAAATGCACAACGGTTAGTTGTACACGTGTCAAAATCCTCCGTGATTGCATTGCTCATTTGCATCTTCGATCGTTTGTCTGCATGCAGTGTTGTTTTTTATTACCGCATGCAGTTGAAGTTGCGTTGATCGCAAAGCTCTTGATCGATTATCGCATGCGCTGTCATTGCGTTGATCGTCTATTCATTCTTGAATGATGGGTGCAATACGACGTAGATGCGTTAATCTTTTTCTCTTGAGCCATAAGCGCATACGGTGATTGGATTTCCTGCAAAACAGACTTGAAATATTCTTTTTTACCATCGCAATGGTGTTAGTGGGTGTATTGATGACAATCTATAATTATTGTATTTCTTAGCCCATTTCCATACAATTGACGCAACTTTCCTTTCTTTTGGCCGCAATATCTAAATAAAGCAGTATAAATAACTTGTATTTCTATAAGTTATCAGCCGACGCCTGCGGAAGTGGGAACAGTTGTAAATCAGAATAGAGATTCAGTGTAAAAAGCCTCACTCAGCAAGGAATTACTACCAGACTCCCTACATTTACTTTCCATTGTCATTTTGTACTCAACTCATTTATAAGAATGGAATTTCTTTCTCTATATATGTTCACTCTCTGTTATTCATGCATGAGTAGCTAAATTAGTTAAATGGGTTGAGAAGCAGTTAGCTAGCATAACGAGGGAATCTTCATTCTTTGTGATTATCTTGTTTATGTATGCTTCATTCAACTATTAGAGATACTCGAGAGGCTAGTCTAAGGACAGGATCTAGGCTTGGGAAGGTCAGGTCAGAATCTAGGTTTGGAAGAACCAGATTAGAATGCATAAATGAGAGATAGGCACTTAGGAATGAGCACTATTTGTTATTAATGCATCGCATGCATCTTAGCAATAAGATATGATTGTATGCGGTCACCTTGCTTTCATGCATTTTGCATCAACGCATAGGATAAGAGTAGAGACTTAGGATAAGCTCTATGGACACCTTGCATTCAACACATGCGTCCTAGACTTAGGAGCATTGCATTTACATTGGAAAATGACTTGCTGTGCATGGTTGTAACATGATTGCATAGTCTGACGCATTCCCGAGTAATACTAGCTAAAGATCTTCTCAACTCGTTCATCGCATACTCATTGCATCTATCAACGCAACTGTCTTTCTTAAATCCATCGCCTTTATTTATTTCTTTTTCATCAACGCAAAAACACACCCAAAACTTTATCTATTTACTTGGTTACCACAAAGTTTTCATAAATATTACCAATGCAACTATTTTCACAAGTCCCTGTGTTCGATCCTGGACTTACCAGGAAACTCAGAGGAATTTACACTTGAATTTCGCTGGGAAAACTTGAGTGCACAGCGCAAATCCATCAATGCATATCATCCATATCTCCACCACATAATCACTAGCATCACACACCCCCAAATTTAAACAATGCTTGTCCTCAAGCATAAGCTAAAGATTCCTTTAGCAAGTCAACCGCAATGTTCTTTTCCTAGATTTCTCAAGAATACTCCATTCAACTCCTATATACCAAAATTTCCTTAAGTCTTATTCAAGTCTCTTCTTAAAATATTTCTAAGACCTAGGCACTGCCACCTTACCTTTCAAAAGGACTTTACTAAATTCCGAAGGATCGCATAATTTATTTCAAAAAGAAAATTTTCTACTAGGGTGTCAATTGATTTTATCCTTGCACAAAATTTTTTTCATTGATATATATATATTCTCCTGACCTTGCACTGATCCAAATGCCTTGCCTTCGTTTTGGCTTGCCCCACGGGTGTCATGCGGACATCCAACTACGAGCAATGCACTCTTTCTCAGACTAAACTCATACCTCTTTGGCAGTAGAGTTGCGGTCATTTATTTATGCATTGATCCTGGTGACTTACTTTCGTTTTGGCTTGCCCCCACGTGTGTCGTGCGGACATCCAACTACGAGTAACTACCTTTCACAACTTAACTCTTATCAATATGGGTTTCCCATTGCGTTGATATTGGAGTTGTTATTCTCAATTTTTTTTCTTTTTTTTTTAAAAATAGCAAGGTCGAAAATAAATACCTCACCCCCAAATTTAAAATGTGGCAATGTCCTCATTGCCAAAAGATTAAAATAAGTCGTGTGATGTTCTAGAATGCGTTGTAAAGAGAGTTTGAAAGAAAGCTAGCAAACCCCTAACTTCGAGAAATATTTTATAAGGTGACTATCTAAAAATTAAGTTGACTCTAGTATATATGAAAGACATAGAAGCATATTTTTCATCATTGAAATCATACTTGGCAAAGAGACAATATGTGGTAACTTACTAAATTTATCTATGTCAAATGATTGCGATGATCAAAGAGGATGCGAAGATAAAGCTTTTTAAAACTAACATGCGATGTAATAGCGCAAAATTTGAAATTAAGATAAGGAAGAGTACACCCCCAAATTTGCACTGTCGCCCACATTGTGTGTTGACGGATCCATCTTTGCGACGATCTTTCTTCTTTCTTTGGATTGTAGTGATGGAGTGAGATAATTTGCATCTTCATCTAACATCTTCGCAATCCTATGCCTTAATCGTTATAAACAAACAAAGAGAGGGTCAAATGATTTTAAAAAAAAACAAGTTTTTTTTTTTTTTTAGAAGTAAAAATGAGTAAGATGCGGATACTTAAATAATAGTAAAGTGACGAAGGGATAAGTGTTCAAGAGTCAAGTAAGGGGTAGTCCAGGTTTTTCAGTTTCACGGAGGCTTTTTCTGGTTGGAAATCACCTCTGCAATATGCTTTAACTTGTTGTCCCATTAACCTTAAATGTCCGACTGCCATCCTCAATGC
>NC_052357.1:8983200-9017992 GCF_009727055.1 Benincasa hispida
ACTTATGATGGCACGAGGAATGCCAAATGAGTGAAAATATTTTTCTTCAGGAACTGGGTGACTACCGCCACATCACTTGCGGCGCATGCTATTACCTCTACCCACTTGGAGACATAATTGATGGCTAATAAATTGTAATGTTTCCCATTCGAAGGAGGGAATGGTCCCATGAAATCAATCTCCCATACGTCAAATAACTCAAGCTCCAAGATAGTATTCATTGGCATTACTTTTTTCCATAAAATGTTACTTGTGCGTTGGCACTGATCACATTTCATTGCGTAGTCAGCCGCATCCTTGAATAATGTAGGCCAAAAGAATCCACTTTGCAAAACTTTGGCTGCGGTGCACTGCCCTCCAAAGTGCCCACCATATGGTAAGTCGTGGCATTGTGACAATATGCGCTGTTGAGCAAAATTTGATACGCATAATCGAAAAATCTTGTCTGCACCTCTTTTATACAGATTTGGCTCATCCCAATAATAATGTCTACATTCATGCTTGAGCTTCTTCTTTTGGTGATAGGTGTAATCTTCAGGAAATTGCTCACAAACCAAATAATTGACGATATCTGCATACCAGGGCAATTCTTCTATGTGGAACAGCTGCTCATCTGGGAATACGACACTCACCTTGGACTCGTTGCGGTCAACCTCAGGATTTTCCAGTCTAGACAAGTGATCTGCAACTTGATTCTCTGTCCCCTTCCGGTTAATTATTTCGATATCAAATTCTTGAAGGAGGAGAACCCATCTGATCAACCTCGGCTTTGCATCCTTCTTTCTCATTAAGTATTTGATCGTCGAGTGATCAATGTGGATGAGTACCTTTGTTCCCAATAAATATGCCCGAAATTTTTCCAATGCAAAAATCACTACCAGGAGTCCTTTCTCTGTAGTGGTATAATTTGTTTGAGCAGGATTTAATGTCTTACTTGCATATGCGATGGGATGCAAAATTGTTTTTTTCTTTTGCACTAAAGCTACCCCCATCACATACCCACTTGCATCGCACATGATTTCAAAAGGAAGTGTCTAATCCGGCACAATCAATATGGGTGTGGTAATCAGCGCATTTTTTAAAACTCTGAATGCGTTGAGGCAGTTGTTGTCAAACTCAAATTTCCTATCAGCCTCTAACAATGCACTCAGTGGTCGTGCTATCTTAGAAAAGTCTTTGACAAATCGTCTCTAGAATCCAACATGCCCCAAGAAGCTTCGCACACCTTCATGCTGGTTGGAGGTGGAAGTTTTTCAATTGCTTCAATCTTTTCTTTGTCCACCTCCAACCCATCTCGGGAGACCTTATATCCCAACATTATGCCCTCCTTCTCCATGAAATGAAAATTTTCTCAATTGAGCACCAGGTTCGTTTGTTCACATCTCTTCAGAATCTTCTCTAAGTTGGCTGGGCAGACTTCATAAGTGTTTCCATAAATGGAGAAGTCATCCATAAATATTTCCACAGAATCCTCGAGATAATCTGAAAAGATTGCCATCATGCACCTTTGGAACGTGCTTGGCGTATTGCAAAGGCCAAACGGCATGCGACGAAAAGCAAATGTCCCATATGGGCAGGTGAATGTGGTTTTGTAGAAGTCATTCCCTGCTAGTCGGCTCAACATTTGATCAATGAATGGCAGAGGGAAATGATCTTTTTTTGTGGTCGCATTCAGTTTGCGGTAGTCCATGCATATGTGCCATCCAGTGATGGTCCTTTGCGGTATTAATTCGTCGTTCTCATTCGGGACTACCATCACTCCGCCCTTCTTCGGCACACATTGCACGAGGCTGACCCACGTGCTATCTGCTATAGGATAGATAATGCCTGCATCTAGCCATTTGATAATCTCCTTCTTGACAACCTTCTTCATTACAGGGTTGAGTCTGCGTTGATGTTCAATTGTTGCTTTATGGTCATCTTCAAGACGAATAGGGTGCATGCAGTACGTAGGGCTAATTCCTCTAATTTTAGCGAGCATCCAACCAATTGCTCGCACATGTTTCCTGAGAATGTTCATCAACGCATTATTCTGATCTTCATTAAGCGTAGAGGAAATGATAACTGGCAGCTTTTCATTCTGCCCCAAAAATCCGTACTTCAAATGGGTTGGTAGGGTCTTCAATTCAAGTGTTGGTGGCTCCACTGGGGAAGGTTGCTTTGTTTTTCTTTCTTCTTTTTTTGTTAGCTCTACTTCTTGCTTTGCGATCATTTCTTCTTTTTTGCTTGTTTTTGTTGTGATCGCATTACAGGCAGCAACAGATGTGCTGACATCCTCTTCTTCATTCTCTTCATCAAACTTTTCTTCTTCAATTGAATTCTGGTCATCATCAGAGTCATGCAGGTCTTCTTCATCTGGAAACTTTATGGCACAAATTATATTAAACTTGAGCTTCTGTTCGTTGATACTCAAAGTGATTTCCCCTTTATACACATCAATTTGAGCACGACCATTAATAGAAAAGGTCGCCCCAGAATGATGGGCACATATTTATCGGCCTCATAGTCTAAAATGATGAAGTCAGCTGGCAGGATAAATTTGTCAATTGTGATCAGCACATCCTTCACCTTTCCCTCTGGATGAACCAGAGATCTATCGGCCAGTTAGAGAGTCACTGTTTTGGGCACAAGTTGCCTCACATTCAATTGTCTGAAGATTGACAGAGGCATCAAATTTATGCTGGCTCCCAAGTCACACAGGGCTTGCCCGATGTACAGTCCTCCTATAGAGCAAGGGATGGTAAAGCTCCCAGGATCGCTCATCTTCGGTGGAATTATTGATTTAGAAATTTGCGTTAATGCCAACGTGGCAAATTTTCCAACTCCCCTCTTCTTAGTTACCATATCCTTCAGAAACTTGGCGTAGGCAGACATTTCCTCAATCGCTTCACTGAAAGGAATATTAACATGTAATTTCTTTAAAATACATAAGAAGCGTTGGTATTGTACCTCTTCGTTCTTTTTCTTCCTTAGTCTCTGTGGGAAAAGGGGTAATTGAACTTTCACGGTTCCCATTTCAGTTGGCTTTGAGGTCGACGTAACCTCTAGTTCTACTGCTTCTTTTTCTCTTTCTTTTTCTTGCATCACCGCAATCTCAGGCTCAGCCGCAATGGAAGTTTTTCTACTAAGCTCCTTCTTTTCTCCCTCCACAGACTTTCCACTGCGCAATGTCGCAACCTGACATTGCTCCTTACCTGATCCCACTGGGTTGTATGGAAGTTCGGTTGAACTTAGTAGAGCCCCTTGCGGTTTACTTTTTAGCTCACTCGCAATCTGGCTCATCTGTAATTCGAGATTGCGGATGGATGTGGCCTGACATTGAAGCACGGTCTTGTTTTCCTCTATGTATTGCTTCAATAGGCTTTCCAAAGAAGAGGATTGCGGTGGTTGTGAGCTACTTGCTTGGTTGCTCGATTGACCGTTGTTGCGAGGGAAGAATCCTGGTGGCCCTTCTTTTTGCGCCACAGGTTGGAAATTTTGTTGTTGATTCTTTCAAGTAAAATTGGGGTGGTTTCTCCACCCAGGGTTATAGATATTCGAAAAAGGGTTATTCTTTACAAGGTATACAGATTGTGGATCTTACGGGCAATCTTCCATCGCATACCCATCACCGCAAGTCACACACCTTGCGGTGTTTTGACTGATTGCGTTGATTTACCCGGTTTGCGGTGTTGGGCTGCTGATCGCAATTCCTTGGATTAAATTCATCATTGCGGTCATCTAGTTTTGTAATGAAGCAATAACACCATTATTTGCGTCAGTGTTTTTGAGTCTCAATCTCTGGTCACTCTCTCTACAATCTTCATGGTTTTTAAAGATGCGATCCAAGATATTCTTCGCCTCATCATATGTTTTATCAAGCAGACCACCAGTGGCTGCCGCATTGGATGCGGTCTGCGAAGCGGGATTCAAACCATGATAGAAAATCTCCATTTGAAGGCAGTCTGGTAACCCATTGTGTGGACGTCTCAGACCAACCTCTTAAACCTCGCCTAAGCATCGCTGAGCAATTCGTCCATGTCTTGTTCAAAATTTGTAATCAGTTTCCTTCATCTGGCATTCTCGGTAGGTGGAAAATACTTATTCATAAATTTTTCCACTACCTGCTCCCAAGAAGTGATCTCTCTCTGCTCGAGAGAATATGCTCATTTCCTAGCCTGATCACAGAGAGAAAATGGGAACAACGCTAGTCGAACTTCTTCAGCAGAGATGTTCGGGAACATAAAAGTATTGCAAATTTCAATAAAAATTTAGAGGTGGGCGTGCAGGTCCTCACCACGTCTTCTTCCGAATTGACCTACAATCTGGATCATCTGTAGCATCACCGGCTTTATTTCTAATCGGCTTCTGTTGAGGGCAGGCCTCATGATTCCCGAAGAGAAATCATAGAGGTCTTGGAATGCATAGTCCCTAATGGGCCTATTGTCATCGTTTGCCAACAGAATTGGATTTGCCATGACATTGTTATCATTTGGTGCTCCATTTCCAGGCTGCTCCGCCATTTCTTTTTATCTGATTGTGGTTGTTATTGGCGGTCTCTCAATCTTTGTCTAAATATCCTCTCAATCTCTGGGTCATAATTCGCCAGAGATTGAGAGTTTGCAAAGAAATCAGAAAAATCAACGTTAGCAAACTATTCTGCCGAATTCCCCGGCAATGGTGCCAAAAATTAATGCTTGGTTTTATGAAGCGGAAATGTAGATGCTATGCGTTGATGAAATTGTGTTGTGCACTCAAGTTTCCCCAACGGAATCCAAGTCTAAATTCCTCTTAGTTTCCTGGTAAGTCCAGGGTCGAACACAGGGACTTGTGAAAACAGATTGCGTTGGTAATTTTTATGAAGAACTTTGCGGCAGATTTGAGAAAAGGCAGTTGTGTGATACATGCAATGAGTATGCGATGAACGGGTTGAGAAGATCTTTAGCTAGCGTTACTCAGGAATGCGTCAGACTATGCGATCATGTTACAACCATGCACAGCAAGTCATTTTCCAATGTAAATGCGATGCTTCTAAGTCTAGGATGCATGTTGCAAAAGTGTCCATAAAGCTTATCCCTAAGTCTTTACTCTTGTTCTATGCAATGATGCAAAATACATGAAAGCAAGGTGACCGCATACAATCATATCCTATCTCTAGGATGCATGTGATGCGTTGATAACAAATAGTGCTCATTATGCATTCTAATTTGGTTCTTTCGAACCTAGATTCTAATCTGACTTTCCCAAGTCTAGATCCTGTCCTTAGACTACCCTCCTAAGTATCTCTAATAGATGAATGAAGCATACATAATACAAGATAATCGCAAGAATGAAGATTCCCTAGTTATGCTAGCTAAATGCTTCTCAACCCATTCAACTAATTTAGCTACTCATGCATGAATAAAAAAGAGTGAACAGATATAGAGAAAGATATTCCATTTTTATAAATGAATTGAGTACAAAATGACGATGGAAGTTAAAGGTAGAGAGCCTGGTAGCAATTCCTTGCTGACCGAGGCTTTTTACACTGAAATCTCTATTCTATTCTAAAGATGTTCCCACTTCCGCAGGCGTCGGCCCTCTCTCTGTTCTTGAAGCTTTCGGCGCTCTCCCAAGCTTACCGGAACGATCTATCGACACAACTTCCTCCCTCACGTCCGCCTTAAAATGAAAGAAAACTATGAACAAAAGTGTGCTAAAATATGAAATCTCTAACTGCTGAACTCATGAACCCCTTTTCTGAAGAATGCCCTTGGTATTTATAGAGCATCCATGGTGAAAGGTGGCTTCTCTCTCATGGTAGTACAGATGGGATGACTTTGATTCCTGACTGATGCGCCGAATAATTGTCACCGAAAAAGCTGAATGTACTTTGTGATCGTTATCGGCTATCAACTTAATTCGGATTCGACTGTCATCAACTTTATGTCCTATCGCGCTTAATTAGCCTTTCACCCGGATGCGACACCATGTTGCGCTGACCAAGTTGCGACAATCCTTCTCGGCCAAATGTTTGCGAGCACGATCAACGCAAAGCCTTGCGGTGAAGTTGCGCTCGACCAATGATTTCCTATTATCACAATTCTTGCATTGCGTTAACGCATATTCTGCATAAAAATACAAAAATTAACAGTTCTAATGCGATGAACACATGCGACTGCAATGCTTAATGGACGCAAGTTAACATATTTCATCAATGCAATCCATCATTGTTTAAGCACTTAGCACTATGATAACGTGCATTTCTACCCGTTATCAGTATCCTATGGAAAAGATGTTTGCATAAGACCGCACTACGAAATAGTCACTTTTGTATATAACGACCTTTACTGTTAAAATTGACTATTTCAATCTATTGACCTAAGGTAACTCGAAATTATCCTTTCATCTACATGGGTGAGAGTGGCTCAACAAGGTTGCTCAATAAGTCTCCCATTTTAAGGGGTATGAATGGGTAGATAGCAGGAGACATTGTTCTACAAGATGGAATTTACTCCTACCCGATTTAGGGATAGTAGATAGGTTGTTCCCCAAAGTACTGATAGTCTTGAACAAGGGGCTCCACCCTCTCTATGACTGAAAGGGACTCACCTTATTGGTAGGACCATAAAGCAATTGTTTATTAATGGATCAGTGGAGACTTAAGGAGCAAGATGTATCATAGGAGTAAAATGGTAATTTTGACTTAACTATTAATACAAACTATTGGGAATGTCCTAAAACTCGCAATTCGTAATTAAACATATTCTATTTCGCAATAAAAGTATTATTGAGACTTCATTCAATAAAAGTGTTATTAAAATTGCATTCTGTTATAATCCCGTGGTCCGTTTTTATGCAAACATCTTTTGTATAGGATGCCTCCACTCGCATGTCTCCACATGAATGATTTTGGGATCACATCATTTGTATCAATATATAAACTGGGCTGCATCCACAATGTCCCTAGGATGAGATGTCTAACCTCATCCATATACTTATAGACCTTTTTGGCTATATACTAAAACTCGATCCTCTTTTATGTCTCTATATAAAGTTTAAGTATTCATGTTATAGTCATAGGTTTGTTTATTGGATTTTATAATAGAATGCTATTTCAATAACACTTTTATTGAATGATGTCTCGATATATTTTTAATTACAAAATAGAATATGTTTAAAATTATGAACTGAGTTTGAGGACATTCCCAACAAACTTCCACTTGGACTAAAACTCCAGTGAGATACAAATATATACAAATATACAGTGTTGAGAAAGGGAGAGAAAAATACAATCAACTAGGGCATCTATATACCCTTTGACACGAACAACCTATGAAGGGTCGACTTACTAATTATGGTTAATCAAGTGGACATAAATATATCTACAACGAGGGGAGTGTAGCTACTGTGCTTTAGTAGAATGACCCGGTAGTTAACGAATGTTGATTAATTTGATTAAAAGAGTTTAGCCAATTAATCCCAGATTATTGGAGCTCAGGGTCCGTAGGTTCATTAGGTTCCCCTACTAGCTCACAAATGGATTAAACCTTAGAATAGCATGACGAGAGAGTTTGAAACATTCAAATTCGATTTAAGGGAATTATTAATTATATGTGATACAACTAAATGCTTAATTATTAAATCAAACGAAATTGGAGAGTTGGAGAATATTTAAATGTATTTTAAATATTAATTACATAATATTTAAATATGTTTTAAATATTATTTAAATGAATAGTATTCATGTTTGGAATACGTGTATATTAATTTAACATTTGATATTAAATTAATTTAATTAATTATTAAGAATTAATTTTAGTTAAAATTAATTATAGAATTAATTTTACTCAAAATTAATATTTTTATTTAAATTTTAATTATTGAATTAATATTTGTTAAAATTAGATTTCATTTAATTTTAATTTGAAATAATTCAAATTAAATTGATTTTGGGAAAATATCAATTGAAAATGGAAAAATAAGGGTTCAGTGGATTTTTTCCATTTGAGACCCATATTGTAACACCTATTTTTCACCAAATTAGTGTGTGTTTTGGTGTCAATCTCATGGAAAAAAGAATTTGCATGTTGGTCTTGGATAAAATGATCAATTTTTGGCTGAGAAATGAGAAAGGTATTTTTCATCTCCAACACAAAAAACTCTCTCCAATCTTCAAGAGTTCATTAAAAATTAACACTCATTTTGGATCGCAAAATTCAATCTAAGGGCCTAGAGAATGTAGGGAAGATCAAATGGTGATCTACAAGTATTGGAGAGTAGATTTGAGCAAAGGAGCTATTGTATTGAAGAAATTCTTCAAAGGTATTTGTTTTTGAAACCTACTTTTATGTTGATGAACATGCATGCTTAATCACTAAAAATGACGTAGTTAGAGTGCTTAAGATCCTAATTGCTTCCACATGTTGATTGTCAATACCAACAACTGATATCAAAGTATGATTTATGCACTCAATTTACATTAATTTTAGCTTAGTGGGTGTTTTTTCATAAGATTTATGAAATGCGGCTGAAATGGATATATTATGGTTTTGACTTCAAAACTCCTCTTCAATTATGCAGTAATTATTGTAATTAGCTCTTGTTTATGGGCCTTAATGTGTGATTAAGAGTCTGTAAATTTGTTAGAGTCAAGAGAGGTGAAATTAAGTTGTAATCGAAGAAAGTTTGAAGCAAGCACAACAGCAAAAAGTAGCATAAATGGTTTCTGCCGCGCAGCGACGCAATGCTGCTCATAGAGTGTTGCAACTGTTGGGATTGGTGTTCTAATTCTCCCGGAGTTTCGTTGGTTTGTAAAGATGCATATTGTTAAATTAATAAAATAAGTGTTATTTAATTCGGGCATTTACTCATATCCAATAAACAAAGCTCCTTAGTTATCTTATGTGAACATAAGCATGTATATGTGATATACAAGTGGATCATGCATTAAGTGATAACCTAAATCGGTCTGTAGTATAAGGATTAAGGTGGGATATCTGATCCTGGTGACACTACGGATACGACCCACCTTGTAGAGGTTTGCAAGTGTTGTAAACTACTATAGATGGTAGATCCTGGCCATTTGTGGGGAGACGTGGAGCGGGGGTGTCCTATACAAAGAGTTTGTATAAGACTTGGACCACAAGATGACTAGACTCTATATATAATGTTGTTGATACTAGAGACTTGCATCTCACCTAAAACAACCATAAGGTGGACACGACCTCCATGCCTGAGTGGTTTGGTGAACTCCTGCCTTTGAGGGCGGTTCTTTGATAGTATGGGTGAGATTGCCAGATTGCTTAACTCAACATGCCTACCTTTTGGGACTTGTCTAATCTGGAGCTGGGAACTCAATCCACAATATGTAATTCACTTCTTTCCCCGCAAGTAGGGATAAGTAGAGAGATTGTTCCCTTAAGGGCTGATTCGGGGGCTTGAACATAGTGGCCACAACTTTTTTTTTTTAAAAAAAAAAAAATAGGGAAACTGATTTCCTATTAAACTCATGGTTTACCATGATCAATAACAACCCAGCTACATTTGGTTATTTAAAAGAAAAAATTATAATTATCTAATAATTAATATTTATTATAAATAAAATGATAACCAACTTATAATACTATAATTATTAACCTATAGTTTTAATATTCATCTCATTGAAAACATATAAACCATAGTTTCTTTTCTATTCCATTGTACTAAATGTAAATCTCATTTACATCAATCTTCCACTCAAAAGTGTACTCATATATCATACCGATTATATCACAATATAATCAAGAATAACCTTAGTCAATTTGAACATTTCAAATCAATACCAAGAACTAATCCTTCAACATGGAATCCAAGCTACCAAGGGGACCTCATGGACCTGTAGATCCGAAGCTCCAACGGTACGTGAATAACTGGCTAAACTCTTTAGTCATGGATCCACCTATCTGTTAACTACCAGACACTCGCACTAAAAGGACCGGGACAACTGAACTCTCCTCACATACAGATATAATTATTGTTCAATCTTAATCAATCAGCAACGCGACAACCCTTTACAAATCGCTCGTAAGTACAGCTGGGCTAATAAACCTTATGCCCTTTGTAGTTACATCTGTCTCCTTAGTACCATTGATCCCTCTAATGAACATAAATTCATAGTATGTGACTGAGTCTTCTCTTCCAAGAGAAGCTGTGGTCACTATGTTTTCAAGCCACGGAATCAGCCCTTAAGGGAGCAATCTCTTTACTTATCCTGCTTCGGAAAAGAAGTGAATTCCATATTGTGGATTGAGTTCCTAGCTCCCAGATCAGACAAGTCCCCAAAAAGGTAGGCATGTTGAGTTGGCAATCTGGCGACTCTCACCCATACTAATCAATAGGACCGCCCTCAAGGCAGGAGTTCACAAAATACTCAAGATTGAGTCGTGTCACCTATGGTTCGTTTAGGTGAGATGCAAGTCTCTAGTATCAACAGCGTTATATACAGAGTCTAGTCTCTCGGTCAGTCTTATACAAACTCTCTATATAGGATACCCCCGCTCCACGTCTCTACAACGAAATGGTCGATCTACCTCTGTAGTAGTTTACACATTTGCAACCTCTACAAAGCGAGTCGTATCCGTAGTGTCACTAGGATCAGGTATCCTACCTTAATCCTTATACTACAGACTAATTTAGGTTATCACTTAAGGCATGATCCACTTGTAATCACATATACATGCTTATGTTCACAAAGATAACCAAGGAGCTTTTTTATTGGATATGAGTAAATGCCAAAATTAAAATCACTTTATTTAATTCATTTTAACAAGTGTGTATCTTTACAAACCAATGAGACTCCGGGAAATATGATACAATCCCAACGTCGTTCCTTAGCAACCAAGAATGTGCACGCAAGCAAAGCCAGCGGTTCACGCGGTTGGCTCGTTCGGTTCGAGTCCTTTTAGTTCGATTCAGTATTTTTTTTGGATCGGTTCACCTATTTGATGCTTTGGAGGTCTGGTTCGAGAGGTTTGGATAGTCCGGTTGGGGTTGGTTGCTATCTTAGCAGTGATCCAAAGCTGTTGTTTAAATATTTTTGTAATAATTTAGTTTATTGCTTGTTGAAGATGTCAAACCAGTCTATTTCAATGTATTTAATTATTTATACATTTTGATGTATGTTATAATTAAATTAAATCTTGTATGTGCATATGTCATGTAGATTTAAAATCCACTATGAAAGCATGTAATCATACATTTTGGAAAAAGTTATGTTTATAAATTAGTCTACAATATATTTATATGCATGTGTAGGAGTTTTTCATGTTTTTAATATAGTAAAAAATATTATATTAAAATGTGGGAATGGCCAGATGAATGTGTATGGATTGGAAGAATATGTAATATATTTTATAAAGTTTTAAAAAATAATTAGACATTAAAATCATAACATGTTATAAGATGGATGCTCACCTAAGGTTAACAAATTAACCTTTCGGGATTTTTCATTTAGTTACACCTAATTTTGTTTCGGACATTGTACCTCTGGCACCTCACCGAACTTTCTTCCTAGCAATTGAGATTTAGTGCCACATATCTGACAACTCGTAAACTGTTCTCACAGATGATCTACAAACCCATACTGCAAGCGTAAAAATTCCAAACTCTACAAAAACTAGATAGGGGAATGCTTGCTCGTAGCACTAAAAATTCCCGTTTTATTTCACAGATTTGCATTTTTATACACCTCTCTGACGCTTTCGCTTCTCGACTTGCCAATTTTCTGACAAAACACAGATAGTGAACCACTTTGCCTGAGGGAACGAAGCTTCGTATTTGTTTTTCTTCAAACCCCCCAATCGCTCTCGCTCGCTAAGTAAAATAATAAATATAATAATATTATATTCATAACCTTATAGTTTGATATCATATAACAACCATTAGTGTTTGGCTCTTCTTCTGATATAAATCACTATTTATATCAAAAATTTCCTCCAAAATTAAATGTATTCTCATACATTTAAGTTTAATCATATCATATATAATTAACTAGTCCAATTATTCATTATATAATCAAACTTCCCTTTGCTCAATTTGGAACATTTCAAATGATACCAATAAAAACTGATTCTCAAACTATCCAAGCTACCAATGAGACCTTATTGAACCTTATGGCTCGAAGCTCCAACGATACGTGAATAGCTGACTAAACTCTTAGCCACGAGATCCTCCATCCGTTAACTGCCAGGCATTCCAATAAAGACTCACAGTTGAACTCTTCTTACCAGATATATTTTTGTGTCCATCGGATATAACCAATCATGAGTACGATAACCCTTCATAGATGCTCGTAAGTATAGCTAAGCCAATTTACCGTTTTGCCCTTGTAGTTACATCTCTACTCTTTAATTACCACTGATCCCGCTAATGAACAATACAACATAGTCTTACTATGTGTGAACACCTCTCGAGCCATGAGAAGGTGTGTGGTGCCACATCGTTCAAGCCCTGGGATCAGCCTTAAGAGAGTTGTTTATCTACTTACCCTTGCTTCGAGGAAGGAGTGAATATCCATCTTGTGTAGTTGAGTTCCTAGCTCCCAAATCAAACGAATTCCCAAAGTGGTAGGTTTGAGTTGGTGAACTGGCACTTGCACCCATGCAAATCAAAGGACCGCCCTCATTGGCAGAAGTTCCCAACTCACTCAGGATTGAGGTTATGTTACCTATGGTCATCCTAGTAAAGTGAAGTCTCTGTCCTGAACGATGTTATATAACGAGACGTTAACACTTCGTGATTAGGTCTTATACAAACTCTTAGTATAGGATGCCCCAGCTCGCATGTCAACTACACGAATGATCAGGATCAGACCATTTGTGACAAGTCACAACACTTATAATTATTCCACAAAGCGAGCCGCATCCGTAGCATTACCAGGATAAGGTTTCCCTCATATATCCATATACTATAGACCATTTTAGTTATCATTTAAGACATGATCCACTTATATGTCACCACATACATGCTTAAGTTACATAAAGACAACCAGGGATTTTAGTTTATTGGATTGTGGTAAATCAAATAAAACATCCAAATGTGCAAAGTCAAGAAGTGAAGTAAATATCATATATTATACATCACAAGCGTTCGTACAAACTGTTTACAAACTACAGAACATGAGACTTTAAGGCATCATCCCCAACAGTTTCCCCTTCTGATCCTTCTCTTTTTCTTGATTTTTCCTTTTCAGACTGTAGCAATCTCTCATCAGGTGACCTTTCTTCTTGCAGTAATTGCATCTGAACTTGGTCTTAGGCTTGTGCTTTTCACCTGACTGGTTTTTATTCCCCTTAGACTGGTTCTGCTTGTTCTCCCCTTGGAAAATAGCCTCTCTGCACTGGGCTGTTCCTTGACTAACTGAAGCTCTAACTCTCTTGTTCTTAATGCTGAAATGATGGCATCAGTGGTGATTAATTTTCTGCCATACTTCAGAGCATTCTTCACCTCTTTATAAGTTTCGGGTAGAGAGTTTAAATTGAACTCTGAGACTATCCTCTTGAATTCATCCAAATTTTCTGAAAGAGGTGTGGCAGAATCTATCTTAAATGTGAAGAACTTCTCCTTCAGATATATCTTGTTGGGGAGATCCTTGGTAGCAAAAAGACCTTCTAGCTTGACCTACATCTTGTAGGCTGTGTCTTGATCAATTACTTGCCTCAGAATACTATCACTAAGATTCAAAACGAGAGTCTTATATGCTATGAGCTCCATGTCTTCTCTTTCTTGTGCTGATATGGTGGTTGGCAGTGTTGATGGGTCCAAAAGGGCCTTGTGTGCTCTTTGTTGTCCAAGAATGACATTGATTTTGGCCTTCCATAGGCCAAAATCGCCCTTCCCATCAAACTTCTCGATCTCTTATTTTGCAACGGCCATTTCTGAATCGAACGAGTATCGAGACTTGATTTCTTGAAAATCATGAAGCTCCAAGAAAAATGACCTTGATGACCTTTAAGTGCTCTGATACCAATAATTGTTGGGCTGAAGACCCTTCACATGTTCCAAATACTCAAGATCACCATTGAAGAGATGAAGAAATGGCATAAATCAATTCTGTCAAATCCTCGATACTCGAAACTCGACGCTCGACTCCTTGCTACTTAATCCTCGATCAAAATTCCCTTATTTGTCTGACCGGTCTCTATTAAATCCTCAATGCAACTCAATGACAATAAAGTTAATACTTGATCGTACTCGACGGTTCTTGAACGATACTTGGTGCAACTCAAAGTGAAAATGATATACTCAGACCTACTTGATAGCAATTAATCAATAACTTGATTACTCGATGCGATTTGTAATGTAAACAATTGGCACGTGATTTGTAGTAAAGAATTACTCGATTGAACAAGAAAGATAAGGGAAGAAGAAAGATACACAGTGTTTATGTGGTTTGGCAAGGTTGCCTACGTCCACGAGAAGATCTGAAATCTTTTACTTAATGAAGATTGCTTATAGATTTGTTGTTTGCAGGAAACTAAGAAAATGATGATGACTCTCTGTAATTTGAATTCAAAATCAATGGTATTTATAAGGATATACCAGCTGACCATTATATGTTAGTTATAAACAAATAGAAATCTGAGGTATTTGAGTCAAAGCTTCTTCAACCGAATTCTTTGAAATTTTGGCTGAGTAGTTGAAATATTTAGATCAATTCTCTGGCTCTTAATTGTTGCCATGTTTGATTTCAACAACTAAGATTTTGAGGTGGATCAACTTTTTCACAGTTTGTTTACATTCATAGGATATAAAATGTTGGGTGTGATCCTCCTTTCAAAATCTCAAAATCTCTATATTAATACGAAATGCGTTATTTTCATGGTATCGTTTTAATTTAAACTCTTAGCATTGCAAAGATTTTAGTTTGTGTTTTTCTTAATGAAGGACCATTATGTGGTGGACTCTTTGTTGGAAGAGTTTCGGTGGTTTGATTTTATAGTTCTATATTAGATTATTTTTCTTTTTTTTTCTTCTTTCCTTTTCTTTTTTGTTTTTTTCTTCTTTCCATTATGTGGTGGACTCTTAGCATTGCAAAGATTTTAACTCGAGTCACCTACGCTGCCTCATATTTAATTCCTTCTGGGTGAAAAAGTATTTCAGACTCTTGTGGTCAATGAACACTTGGATCCTTTCCCCATACAAGTAATGTCTCCAGATCTTCAGGGAAAACACTACCGCTGCCAATTCCAAGTCGTGGGTAGGATAGTTGCGCTCATGGTTCTTCAACTGGCAGGAGGCATAGGCAACCATCCTACCATGTTGCATGAGCACACAACCCAAACCTTTCTTGGAAGCATCACTATAAATCACGAAGTTTCCGGAGCCGTCTGGTACGGTGAGAACTAGGGCTGAAAACCTCTGCTTGAGGTCCTGAAAACTGTCTTCATACGCTTTGCTCCAAACAAATGAAGCTCCCTTCCTGGTCAGCTGGGTCAACGGCATGGCCATACTGGAGAAATTCTCTACAAACCTACGATAGTAACCGACCAAACCCAGGAAACTACGTACCTCACTGATCATCATAGAGCAGGGCCAATTGGTAACGGCTTCAATCTTAGCTGGATCCACTGAAACCCCATCCTTCGACACCATGTGCCCAAGGAAGGACACCTTCCGTAGCCAAAATTTGCACTTAGAAAACTTTGCATACAACTTGTTTTCCCACAGTGTTCCTAGGACCTTCCTAAGATGTTCCTCATGCTTCGTCTCTGCCTTAGAGTATACCAAAATTTCATCAATAAAAACGATTACAAAGGAGTCTAGGAAGTCCTTGAACACTCGGTTCATCAAGTCCATGAATACCGCTAAAGCATTGGTCAGACCAAAAGACATTACAATGAACTCGTAATGCCCATACCTGGATCGGAAAGCAGTCTTCGAAATATCACTGTCCCTGATCCTCAACTGATGGTAACCTGGCCGTAGGTCAATCTTGGAGAATACGGTAGCACCCTGTAGCTGGTCAAACAGATCATCGATTCTAGGAAGGGGATACTTATTCTTAATGGTAACCTTATTCAACTCCCTGTAATCTATGCATAAGTATAATGACCCATCATTTTTCTTCACAAACAATACTGGTGCACCCCACGGGGAAAACTGGGTCGTATAAATCCTTTATCAAGCAGTTTCTGCAATTGCGTCTTTAATTCTTTCAACTCTGCCGGAGCCATTCTATACGGAGCTTTGGATATGGGAATAGTGTCTGGCTCCAGTTCAATCGTAAAATCAATCTCCCTTGGCGGAGGCAATCCTAGGAGTTCTTCCGGGAATACATCAGGATAATCTCTCACCACTGGTTCAGAGGTTAGAGCAACCTCGGTTTCCCTTGTGTCAAATACGCTAGCCAATATACTCCAGACACCTTGGCTAAACAATCTCTTGGCCTTAACTGCTGAAATCAACTTAGGCAAAACTACTGTCCCAGCCCCTTTGAACTTAAAGCTGGTTTCTCTAGGAGGGTTAAAATTCACCTCCTTACAACAATCTATACTAGCATGGTTGGCAGCCAACCAATCCATGCCAAGAATTACATCGAAATCGCGTATGTCTAATACTATCAGGGTCACATCGAGGGTGCGGTTTGCTATCTCTAACTGACATGCTTTTATCTTTTCACTGGCTATCATAATTTCTCCTAACGGTGTAGACACTGACAAAACATAGCCCAAAGGCTCCAAAACTAACATGGCATGCTTCACAAACAATGATGAAATTAAAGTGTGGGACGAGCCCGAGTCAAACAATGTTAAGGCATAGTGCCCCAAGATTGGGAGTGTACCTGTCACCACTGTTCCCGAGTGCTCAGCCTTCCAACGACTTGTGGCATAGACTCGACCCTGCTGCTGGTGTCAGTTTGAACAACCCTAATGCGAACTCGAGGGTTGACCCCCCGCACTTCCGAAACCACTACTAGGGCATTGGTCTACCGTATTTCCTACCTATTTACATCTGAAACATGTCCCAGTGCCTATCAGACAGCGTCCCCAATGACGCTTTCCACAAGACTTGCACACCGGCCTTTCCTTCCGAACTCCTCCTAAAGTCGTAGCCTATCGTTGAGCATTCCCTACTAGCCTGCTTATACTCTAAACCTTCTGCGGAGGTTTCGGAGCTTTCTGCTCAACCTTCCTCTTCTGGTCGGGGGTCGGTTCCTCCGTCAAGGACTTCAGGAACTCTATCCCTGAAGGACAACCCACGCGTGTTGCCGCTCAGAAGGCTGCGGCATAGGTGGGAGGCTCCAGGGCTTGCATGATGCCTCGCACACCGTCTCGGAGTCCTTGTACAACCCTCTTTGCTTCGGTAGACACCAGGTCAAGGGAAAAACAGGACAATTTATCAAACTCTTCTTCATACTCTTCCACTGTCATGGTTCCCTGCTTCAAGTTTATGAACTCAGCCTGCTTGTTGTACCTCACATGAGTAGAGAAGTACTTCTCATAAAACCGCTCCTTAAACTAGTCCCATGTGGCTTGTCCTCCACCGACTTCTATCATTCTCTCAGCTGAACGCCACCAGCGCTTGGCATTATCGATGAGAACGAAAGCGGCACACTGTAGCTTCTGCTCCTCTGGACACCTCATGTACTGGAAGATCCCCTCAACAGTGGACAACCACAATTCTGCATTTATGGGGTCTTTTAAGGATCCGTTAAACGTCAGGGGAACGTATTTCTTGAAATCTCGCAGGTATCCAGCTTCCAACGAAGAGCCTGCCATGGTTCGACTCGTGGCCTTATCCTGATTCTGAACTGGTGGTAACAGGGCTGACGAGGATGGCGCCTGCTGTGATTGTACATGCTAGGCGATCTGCTCGGCCATCATGCCCCTTAGCTGTCCCACCACGGCCTGCGTGACGACGTTCCCAATAGTTGCAGTCATAGCCGTATATTCCACTGGGATTTCTGAGGATGACGATTCTGGTGGGGGTACAGTTGAAGTTCGAGGCCCGCTTCTTGGTCTAACCCTCTGCCAGGTTGACCAGAGGGGTCGTGAGGTGGCGGGTCCCGCACCTCTGGGCTTTGCATCTCGGGTTCTTGCAAGTCGGGGTCCCGCTCCCTAACTACTTTCTTGCCTCGACTGCCCCTTCCTCTAGTGCGTGGTGCCATATCTGGTGACAACACGCAACACTTTAATACACACTAGCACACAAGTAGGATTCCAGGTATATATAATTCCCTAAAGGTTTTAAAACGACATACCTGGCGATGATGAAAGATCCATTTGTGGCCATAAGGAATAGATTAAACTCACGATGTAAGTCAGTCTACAGAACCTAAAACTTAGGCTTTGATACCAACTGTAATGACCCTAGTTTCCTACAGTATTCTAGGACGCTACTTCATGCATGCATAGTACAATGTCTTTTAAATCATCAAATTAAAGTGCCAAAATTTTTATTTAATAATGCTCAAACGAGCAAGGATGGGAAACAAGGATAAATGATTATCAGATTTTTTGATGTGATTACTAAAGGATGTATCACTTTAAAAATGTGATGACTAACGGATACTTATTTGTCTTAAGGAAACTAGAAAGTTAATGTTGTCTTGTTTTATTATTTGTCACAGTGTAATTTGAATAACATGGCAACCCCACAAAAAATATATGGTTATTTATGTATGTGGAATATTGTATTGACTGAAGCATTCCATAATAAGCAATGTTTATATTATTGATTTTTTTTTTTTTGGATATAAAGCACTTGAATACAATATTAAAGGTTTATATGATTACAATTAATTTTACAGTAACATTTATAATAATTTTTTACGAGTATAAAGTGTTATATAAATGACATACAACTTGATCAAAATTGACTATCACTTTTATAGCATTCTTCTTTTATTATTATAAAAATTGTTATCAAATAAAAAATGAACTTTTTATAGCTTTCCCTATATTACTGAAAAAAATGCTATAGAAAGTCGGAGACTTTCAACAACATCAGCCACAACGACATCTTAAAAGCGCTATAAAAGCATCTTAAAAGTGCTATAGAAAGTCTTTTATAACATTTTTTACCACTTCAAATAATGCTATAGAAAGTCTTTTATAATGTTGTTTTATCACTATAAAAATGCTATAAAAGATATTTTATGCATTTTTTTACCAACGCTATGAAAATTTTTCATAAATTAAATATATGCTATCAAAAATTGATATTTTATACCGTTTTTTATTGTGTTAAAAAAAGTATGAAAAGTCGAGGACTTTCAATAATATGGGCTACGACAACATTCCGAAAACACTATGGAAAGTCTATGATAGTATTCTTTTATGCTATCCTATGTGATATTTGTTGTAGTGATAAATACACCATGCATGTACATATAATTTAGAAAAAACACAAACTTTAAATATAACAATTATATTTAAATATAATGCATAACATGCTTAACCTATGGTGGGATTTTAATCTATATGACATATTATATGCAACATATAAATTAAAATAATTTAAAACATATATCCAATGTATTATCAAATTAAATAGCAATAATAGATTGGATTTTGGCATTCTTAGAATAAAAAAAATGTAAGTAATTTTAAATTTTCTAACTCTAGCAAGTAATTTTCTAAGATCTTCTCAAATTAGGCTAAAAAACTTTAATTTTCGGCCAAAAATTAAAACACAGTATGAACTCTTCTTGGGATCACAAACTTTTTTCACGACTAAAACACCACGAAGAGGACTTTTCTACTATTCTCTTAGACAAAGAAGAGTTTATGGGAAGTCTTGAAAGAGAAGAGGAAAAATAGAGAGTGTTTTGAGAGAAATTGATGAAAGGTTTCTTTCTTTCGATAAAAAAAAAAAATGCAGAGACTAAACAGTTGGGATCTCATCCCATAATATACTAAGTTAGAGGAATTGATAACTCCTTTCCCCACTCACCACTTCCCTGCATTGCAAGGGAGTAATTTTAATTAATAAATATATATTAATTAAATAAAATTTAATTAATTTATTTATTTATTAAATATTAATGAAATTAATTAATTTTATTAATTAAATATTAGTTACATTTAATTCAATTAATTAATTTATCAAATATCATGTATTTAATTTATTGTATATATGAATCATATTCTAATATACATATTCTCTCATAACCTATAGATTTAATATGAATCCAATTCACATTAATTGTAACCTATAATTTAATATAAAGCCAATTCACATTAAATTAATATTTGAATTATATTCAAGTATTAGTGTTGTCGTATTATAAAGTTTAATTTTTTAACCTAATTCAAGGAAAAAATAACTTTACATTATACTCATTTCCTTAATTAATTTGAACAGTTCAAATTCTATTAACACTAAATATCTTTGTTTAACCTGTTGTGAGCTAGCAAAGGGACCTAATTGACCTACAATTATAAGTTCTAATGATTCGAGATTAATTAATTAAACTTTTTAATTAAATTAATCAACCTTCATTAATTATGGAACTTACCACTAAAGATCCGTAGCTGCACTCTTATGAATTGAAGAATATTTCGGTGTCCATTGATTTAACCAATACATGTAAGTCAATCCTTCACAAGTTATTCGTAATTACAGCTAGGTCAAATTATCATTTTACCCCTGTAATTACCTCTTGCTCCTTAAGTACCACTGATTCTCTAATGAACAATCTATTTATGATACAACCATAAATAAAATCCCTCTCGAGCCAGTGAGAGGGTGGAGCATCATTGTTCAAATCTCAGAGTTAGCAATTAAGAGAACAACCTATCTACTCACCCTAAAGGTGGGAAGGAGTGAATTTCATCTTATGTAGTTATGTTTCCAATTCCTTACTTTGTATTGTTCCTAAAATGGTAGACATATTGAGTCGACGACTAGGACCACTCTCATCCATACAAATCAAAGGACGGTCCTCATGAGTAAGAGTTCGTAACTCACTCGGGATTGAGATTGAGTTACATGTTCATTGTTTGAAATATTAATCTTTTCAGTTAACGATGTTACAAAAATATTATATATTTCATGGTCTAGTCTTATACAATCTCATTACATAGGTTACTCCCACTTGCATGTGTATACATGAATAATTTGGATCAAATCGTTTGTAACACTTATGCTATTGTAATAATTACAAAGTGTGTTGTATCCATAGTGTTACCAGGATAATAAAACACCCAACCTTATCCATATACTATAGACATTTTTAGGTTATTACATGAATATGATCCACTTGTATTCAATCATATACTATTTAAATTACATAAAATAACGTTGGATCTTAGTTTATTGGATTTGAGTTATGCACAAAACTAAATAACACTTATTTATGAAAGGATAAATAAGGCTTTTATTTATATAAAAATTGTTTACAAAATTTACAGACTACGGGATTTAGGACATAAATTCCAATACCAACATGCTCCAAATTACAATGACATCCAATCCACTCAAGCAAGCACAACTTCATTTCTAAATGAGAAGCACCAAGATGTCTAAAATCAAATGATTTATATGTATGAATATACGAAGTGGGAGTAGAATTTCAATATGATTTCGATTTTGCTTATTGTCTTCTCTTAATATGGATTTATTATTTGCTCTTTAAAGTCTCTTTTCAATGAATTTTTGTTTAGTTTGTGAAAAGAATTATTTAAGAATTCAAATATGAAGTTATGAATTAAAATATATATATATATATATCATAATGGATAATCATAGGTATAAATATAACATTAATACAATAATTAAATTGAAATAAATTATTATTCTTGCTTGCACAAAATAAATTAAACGAATAGTAAAAGAAAAACAAATAAAAATAGGAATAGAGATGTAAATGTTGAAATTAGTTCGAAAATGAAAAGGAAAAAGGAAAACGAGAGAATAAAAAAATGAAAATAAAAAAAGAATGTGAAGGGTTGGAAATCAATTATGAGAAAGAGGGTATAAAATAAACAAAAATAGGAAAATAATAAATAAATATATATATATATATATTTACAAAGTTGTTAGTTAAAAAGAAAATGAGAGAATGAATAAATGAAAATAAAAAAGAATGTGAAGGGTTGGAAATCAATTATGAGAAAGAGGGTATAAAATAAACAAAAATAGGAAAATAATAAATAAATATATATATATATATATTTACAAAGTTGTTAGTTAAAAAGAAAATGAGAGAATGAATAAATGAAAATAAAAAAGAATGTGAAGGGTTAGAAGAAAAAGAAAATGAAATATAGCGGGGCGACGTAGAAAGAGAAAATGAAATAAATTAGTTGGAAAAAAAAGGATAAAATAAATAAATATATATATTAGTGACACATGTCATATAGGGAGAGGAAGAGTCTGAAGTGTTCCCTACTATTGTAGGACTTGAAATTTTCTATTTATTGTTTATCACATGAGGAACTTTCAAAAATTATATGAGATCCACACCATAAATATTTAATAAATTAACAAATTATTTAATGAAATGTCAAATAATCAATAGAGGTAGTATATACTAGCATAGTACTAGAAATTTTTCGTAGTGTAGATTTTTTTTAAGACGACAAAGTCAGCGCCTTCAATGGCGTAATAAATTTGAGCTAACTATTGTAGGGATATTCATGGGTTGGGTTGAGTTGGGTTGAGTTGGGTTGAAAGACTTTTTAGACCCAACCCAATTGTTCGGGTTATAAATTTCTTCCACCTAAATAACCTTTATTAAAAAATGAACCCAACCCAACTCAACCCAACCATAAAATATTTGGGTTGGGTTGGTTCTAGTTAATTGGGTCATTTGTTTAAAATTTTATTCTAAAAAGAAGCCCAACGTAAATATGTAAAAATCTTATTTAATTATTTTCATATATTGAATTAAGATTAACCACTCAAATTCAATTTAAATAGTGAAAATTTTCTTTCTAGAGTGCAAAGAAACCACTTTTAAGAATTGTTGAAGAATAAATTATTTAAAAAATATTGAAATTAAATAAAATTAAAATTAATATATATAAAAATAATTGTGTTATAAGTAATAAAAAAACATATTTTAAAGGTAATAATAAATTCGAGTTGGTTCAGGTTATATTAGATGAACCCTTGAATCAACCAAACCCATAAAATTTTCATTTATATGAACTCAAACTAACTCAAATGAGTTGATAATCCAACTCAAACCACATAGATTGGAGTGGGTTGATCGATTTTTTCGAGTCATCGAATTTTTTGAACACCCCTAAACTATTGATAATCTATCGAAGAACTACACCACACACATACAGTATATTATTGAAAAATTATTGAAAGGTCAATTTTGTAGTCAACGGAGTCGTCCACTACCCAACCGTACTGTGCACTCTCACAAAATTGACGACTCCTCCTTTGTTTATGGTTTAAGGAATGGGTCAAGGGTGGACCATTCAATGCAAAATGAAGAATATGAATTAATTAAAGAAGTAAAAAGGGTTGGTTGGGTAATTATATAAAGAGAGAACAATTTAGGGATCCAAATACCAAAGGTTGATAGGCTTGCCGTTCCCTTTTGTAGTAATAATATGGTTGTAGAATGGAGCTTGGTTTCTGTGGTCTCTCTGTGTCTTTTGGCGATCATAGGCTTCCACTGCTGCTGCCTTCATGCCGACCAACCTCCAAAAGGTAACCAATTTCTGTCTCAAACTTCATTCTATATTATACTTAACATATCAAAACTCCATCATATGCACTTACCACATGTTTGATTCAAGAATGTTAGGGTCGGGAGAGTGGAGTTTTTATTTGGCCTGAGAGTTTTTTAATCTCACTATGGCCCTATGACTAAACAACATCAATTTCATCGTTGGTTAATTTCTTACACTCTTGACTAAACTAACTCCACTTCTTGCTCTAGTTTTTTCTTTTATTTTTTTTTAAATTTTTAATATTAATATAAAACAAGTGATTTTAGGACCGGAATAAAAATTTGCTTAATCAATACGAAAGTTGTTAAGTTTAAGAGTTGTTTAGTTGCGATTTCATGGTGTAAGAAGTTAATATTACAAGAAACTAAGACTATGTAGCGGTGCATTGGTTAGAAACCGTTGCAATATCTATAGCAACAGTCTTTTAACCATTGGCAAAGGTAGTGTTGAGAGGTTTATTTCAGCAATTTTGTTGAAATCAAATATGTAAACCTCAGTCCAAAATCCAAATCTATAGTAGCAATTCTCGAGTTATATCAACATTTTCAGTGGTTTATAACAAAGGTTGAAGTTACATATTGCAACAGTATCAAAATCAATATTGGTAGTCGTAACATTTTTAAAAAATATTTTGTAACGATTTTGTCAAATGTTTTACAACATTTACCAATTTTTATGTATAGAATTTTTCTACGAATTAATAAGCCATGATTTTTTTTTTTTTTTTTTTTTTTTTTTTATATATATAGTTTTGGAGTTCATAATGAGTATAAAGGCTCTTTAGACTAGACAATGAGTGAAGTTACAACTCTCCTCCTCCCAACTCCTACTTCTTATGCCAAACATGCCCTTAAATATATATATTTTTACGCGATATTTTAATCATTTCAAAATCACTTACAAACATAACACTCCCTTTAACATAATTTAGAATATGAGTGCATAACGTTTTAGATATCCCATGCTAATCATGAACTTTTGAAATACCAAAAAAAAGGATCGGAAGGTTTCATCAACATTGACTGTGGTTTAGCTCAAGATACAACAATCACATCGCACGGGTTAGTTTATAAATCCGACAAAGATATGATAAAATCAGGAATGAGCAAGCAAATATTAGCATATGATGGTAATAATAATTGGGATCTACAATATTGGACCTTGAGAAGCTTTCCAAATGGCACAAGGAATTGCTATCATCTTGAAGTAGATTCAGCTCCAAGAAGCCAAAATAATAATAGTAATACGAAATATCTCATAAGAGGTTACTTTGTGTATGGCAATTATGATGGCCTCAACTTTGCTCCTACTTTTGACTTGTATCTTGGCCCCAACTTGTGGGCAAGACGAAGAATGAATACCACATATATTGAAGCCATTACTCTCCTTTACCCTTCACAAGATTACTTTGATGTGTGTTTTGTTAATATAAATAGTGGAGTGCCTTACATTTCCTCCTTGGAATTACGACCCTTCAACATCTCCCTTCATGGAATCCCATATCCTACACATTCTCAACATCTCCAAATCTTAGGACGATACAACGTCGGAGGCACTCAAATGATCAAGTAATCATCTCAATATCCTATTCTTCGTTTGATAATATTTCTATTTCTAATTGTTTTCATCAAATAATTTTTTAAGAATTAAACACAACCGTGTTTTGGAATTGTCATTTTTGTTTCTTGTTTTCTCATTTTCAAAAAAAAAAAAAATTAACTATTTGGTTTTTAAAAAACAATTCTTCTACTTATGGGTTTCTTGGTTTTTTTTATCCATTTTGTACTAGTGTCTCTTAAAAAGATGAAAACTATAGTAATTAAAGAAATTAAGTGAAAACCATAATAAAAAAATTATGAGAAAACAGGCCTAAATCCTAAGAACAGAAAACTAAAAAAAAAAAATGTTTATCAAACGAGCTTGTAGAAATTTTGGAAGTAACAAAATTATGTTTGTTTCTTGTAAATCATCAAAACTTTTGGGTCAATCGATGATTTAAGATGGTAGCAAAGCAGGTGGCTAGGGCGGTCTTGTATTAAAACCCTGCAATGTTATTTTCTTCTATTTAATATTATTCACTTGTTTGACTCTTTTTCATATTTAAAGCCCACAAATGGGTGGAGTGTTAGAGGATATGATATTAAATTTTTCTTCACTCATTAACTTAAACTTGTAGGTTAATCGGTAATTTAAGAGTTTCTATCTTTTTTTATTTTTAAAAAAAAAAGCTATTGTTTTTTTTTTTTGTTTTCTTAATTGTAACTTTAGAAATGTACAATAAATATTTAAAATTAAATCAACCATATAAATTTCATTTTACATTTTCAATTTAAAATTGTTAGAAAGCTAAGACATAAGAGTTTTGATTTTCTTTTGTTAAAAAAAACAAACAAACAAGAAATAGAAACGGTTTGATATTTTTCTTTTAATTTTGTTCATATAATATGCAAATGCAGGTACCCAGAAGATGTTAATGATCGACAATGGGATACTATCGATTGCAGTACATTTGGTTATAACACGAGCCTACTATCGATCGACGAAGCTGAGACCGACAACAACGACGACAGTAATCCATACAAGCTGCCACAATCGATGCTGCGAACAGCCTGTGAATCCACGAATTTGAGTATTCCATTGGCGTTGCAATGGACGCCATCAGATCAAGGGAGCTTACGATATTACTTTTACTTTTGCTTTCATTTTGCAGAGATTGAGAAGAAGCTTAAGGCTGGGCAGTTCAGAGAGATGAGCATTGTGTTTAATGATGTACACACAATTACCAACTCCATTAAACTACAGCTCCCATATCTGAAACCACTCTCCTTTTGCTCAAAAGAATCCTATGAAGTTTTACTCAACCAACCTATCAAATTATCAGTTTCTGCTACCTCTTCCTCTACCCTCCCTCCTATCCTTAATGGCATCGAGATTTTTTATATTAGGGACGCTTCAAATCCACTCACCTTCTTCGAAGACGGTACTTGTTTCAATTAGACCTCTAAACTTTAAAAAAACGTTTCTTTTTTTAAACTCTTGTTATTTGAAATTGTCTGTTACATCTAATTATGTGCCTAAAATTAGAATATGTATGTGCATATCATGATAATATAATTTTCGATTATTTGAGGTTGGCCTCTCAATAAATGACTAAAAGGTTAAGGGTTCAATCTATAGTGGTCACCTACCTATAAATTAATTTCCTACGAATTTCCTTGACATCCATGGATATAAAATAACAATTTACGCTTGATTTTTGTTTTCTACTATGTAATTCATCTGAAATGATATTAATTGAATCATTTATGTTATCAATTATTTGCAATTGTCATGTCAATTTACGTGGAATGATATTGTAAACTTGAAGTAGAATAAAGTGTTCTATATAACCAACCATATGTATATATAATGTGTGTGTAGTGAAGGCAATGAGGAAGATTAAAGAAGAGTACAAGGTGAGTAAAAATTGGGAAGGTGATCCCTGTCAACCAGTTGAGTTCTCATGGGAGGGTTTGAATTGTAGCAATGACCACACTTGGCCCAGAATCATTTCACTGTAAAACAAAACTTTCTCATTTACAAATTCACCATGGGGATTTCCACTTTGTGATTACCATCTAATTATATTATTAATTTTGGCAGTAACTTGAGCAGCAGCAACTTGACTGGACATATTGTATCTTCCATCTCCAATCTAACTGCAATCAACACCTTGTAAGTATATATTTCATATCTATCCACATTAGAAATATTGTAGGTCACTTGTTTCATTAATTGCGATAGAATCTCATGTTATTCTAATAATGATATCAAAGCTAGCTCATGAACTCCGATCCAATTGGACCCAAAAAGACATCATCTTGAAGTATTAGATAACATGAGGTTTCAATACTTAAAATCAATTGATAATGAGAGGAGTAACCCATGTATCTTGATTGTGATCGGGTCTTTTAGTTTTTTTAATATGAGATCTTCATCATTCATGCCCCTTAAGATGGTGTCTTTTTGAGTTCGCCATTCTTAGATTGGATCTCAATCTATTATTATTATTATTGGACCGAATACCCATTTGAACTTTATAGGTTCTGCTACAATATTAGATAACATGAGATTATGCATAGATCACTCATGTTGTTGTCAATTGATTATGAGATAATAAAACTCAAATGTTTTTTAAAATACATATATGCATGCTCTCAGAATCTCTATTATGTAGTATCGCTATAATTTATCCTTTTTTCCTCAGAGATCTATCAAAGAATGAGTTGGAAGGGGAAGTACCAGAATTCTTGGCGCTATTGCCAAAACTTCAACTTCTGTAAAACAAAACCAATCCCCAAAAAAATCTCTCATATACTATTATTGTTATATCAATCAACAATATAATCTTAACCAAGTACATCTTTTATGACAGTAACTTAAGTGGAAACAAGCTCAACGGCGTACTTCCTGACAATCTTCTCAACAAATACAAAAATGGAAGTTTAGTTTTAAGGTCGGTTTCGATAAACCTTCGTTGAGGATTCTAAAAAAATGAAGAAATCTCACAATCTTTTTATATGATAATATGAGTTATTATTCTTCGAGTGTTTACCTAATAATTTTTTTATTGAAAATGTCTTGAACCTTTGTTGTTCCTTTAAATAATTATAAAATAATTTCTTTCCTTATCTGTGGATGTAGTTAACATATAGACTGTTAGTGAACCACGTAACTCAGCATGTTAGATTTTCTTGTTTGATTTTTTTTCTTATCATTTGTTTTTGTTGTGACACTTTCAAAAACTCAAATTCAGTAAAAAATTTCCTAGTCTTTCTTTACTTTTGGGTTAAAATGCTATTTAAATTGGGATATTTGAAGGTACATATACGAAAGTTGAAGCATAAGGACTAAAATGATATTTTAACATTTATTTTCTATTTGATCCTCTTCTTGATTCAGTGTGGAAGGAAATGAAGAACTGTGTTGGTCACAACCATGCAACCACAAAAAGAAAAAGTTGCCAATTTCTATTCCTATTCTCTGCTCTGTCATTGTGGCCCCTATTCTTGTCCTTGCAATCCTCTTGGGACTCAAAATAACCTATACAAGAAAATCCAAAGGTATATTAACTTCTTTTATTTTTCTAAACTATATTTTGCATATAAATTATTCCTTTGCCTGCTGACAATTTAATTCTTCTTCTTTATTTGCTTAAGAGAAATCACTTGAATCAAGCCATGAAGGAGAATCATTGAAAATGAAGAACAGACACTACAGTTATTTAGAGGTTCTGAGTATTACTGATAACTTTGGAGTGGTTATTGGAGAAGGAGGATTTGGTAAAGTTTATTTAGGTACTTTAAAAGACAAAACTCAAGTCGCAGTGAAGGTTCTTTCTCCATCATCCCAACAAGGCTACAAACAATTTCGAGCCGAGGTGCTTTCTTTATCTCTTTTACTGACGTCGTCGTAATCCTGCTCTTTGAAGCACTTAAAAAGTCATTCTAAACCAACAGATACAACTCCTGATAGTTGTTCACCATTGCAACTTGGTTACTCTTCTTGGATACTGTGATGAAGGCAATCACAAGGCCCTCATTTACGAATACATGCCCAATGGCAATTTACAACAACATTTATTAGGTATTTATTTGTTTTACTTTCTCTAATATTTAGTTTTGAAACATTTAATAGTCAAGCCTGGTTTAATGACCATTTCTTCTATGTAGACACAAATACTAACACTCTTAGTTGGATGCAAAGACTCCAAATTGCAGTGGATGCAGCACATGGTTTGTTAATATTATAAAATTAAATATTTGTTATCTTCTATATCTTTTCCCAAATTTGGCTTCTAAGTTTATTTACAACATAACTAAAAATCTTCTCTTATATTCATATACTATAGGATTGGAGTATCTACACAATGGTTGCAAGCCCCCAATTATCCATAGAGATTTGAAACCTGCCAACATATTATTAGACAACACAATGCACGCAAAAATAGCCGATTTTGGGTTGTCTAGAACTGATGATCAATCTCATTTTTCAACTCATTTTGCTGGTACACCTGGATATTTTGATCCTCGGTAAGTAAAGTAATTGGACAACTAGACAACATAATCATTACTTCCTTTCTCGACTAATGTGGGACTTTGTTTATCCGCTCCTAACATTAACTTTAACTTGATTAATGTTGTCGTTGATCATGACATTTAACCTATTTTTATAATTTTTTTCTTTATATACAGAAATCAAAATGTAAATAAGCAGAGTGATGTATATAGCTTTGGAATTATATTGCTCGAGCTAATCACGGGAAAACCTGCTATAAAAAGAGGTTCGTCGTCGATGTTTGAAGGGAATTTTCACATACTAAATTGGGTGGAATCAATGATAAAAAATACAGGAGACATCGAAAAGATTGTTGATTCAAAATTAGGAGGAGAGTTCAACCAAAATTCAGCATGGAAAATCGTAGAACTCGGAATGTCATGTACACAACCAACTGCACTGAAGAGACCAGACATGAGACATGTTTTTGGAGAGCTCAAGGAATGTTTGGCAGTCCACCAAAACACTACTACAACAACTGAAACTCGTATCATCTCCACACGAGTTCTATCTCACTCTGAAATAGCTCCATCTCCTAGATAATCCCACAACCCGTACAATATTATATCATGAAAGTTTTAGCTGGAGGCCCTTCGTCTTTTGTTTCATGATTTAATTTCACTATCCTACGATTTGGAATGAGGAGTATTGCAAATTCTATTTTGTCGTCGGGTCAATATGATGTAAACTATCTGATAGAATGCAATCACAGACCACACTGTGAGATATTTATTTAGTGTCGACTATTATGATATCTTTAATCTTTTCTCTTCGAATAAAGATACAGTACTTCTTCAATTCTTCTATCGGTCTACCTGACTTGATAGGGTTACTATTAATCTTCATCATTGTTCTACGTACCATAAATCCACTTGATTTGATAGAGTTTTACTTGCTTGTTATATCTCAAACACTTTTTGTCCGATTTAGAGATTCATCCAAAACAATTTACTAATTCTCTTGGTTAGGAATTTGTGGTTTTCCCTGACATATGGCTAAAGTTTAGATTGTAGCTTTGATATCAATTAGTTAGGACAAGGAGTACAACAGGCCCTCTACATATTTCTTCATCAATAATGGAATTATAATACATCCACTTTATGGACTTGAATATCCATGGTTTTACTTTCAGAGATTCAAAAAGTCTCGTACCAGTAGAGATACATATGGTCCTTCACTCGTATCTATCGAGCCCTTGGCCACCATTTATCCAGTGGAATCAGACGCGTCTAGCCAACTGTTGATGACTTTATAACGCATTCGGTATGTATGATATTAAATGCTCATAATGATGCAATACTACTACTAGTTATACGTTAATTAGGGATTGCTCAGGTAGTATGCCCTGCGTTGTCACAAGTTTCCTTACGATGGAACCAAGTGTAATTCCACCGCAAGTTTCTCGGTGTGATCCGAGGTCGAACACGGGGAAGTGGTGCCAGTTATTGCGGTATGTTCATGGTATATGTGACCACGTTTTTAATTCTTTATAAAAGGTGTGTACAGTATGTAAATTGCAGTAAAATAAAGGAAAGCGGTAAAGATGCAATAAGACATAAAAATAAAATAAACCTAAGTTAGATGTTACAAGATACAGGCTTTATGTGCAAGATGCTAGGATTAAGGCTGGCTGTGAAGGTTGTGCAAAGACATGGGATGTGACGATAAGTCTCATGAATAAATTAGAAAGAGAAAGATAAGTATTACAAATGACGCAAGTTCTTAATTGAATTGAAAGTACAAATATTGTTCCGCTCTTCTCTTGGTGTACACCTCTCAGTGATCAGCCGTGTTTCCCACATGTCTGTGGTGAAACAGAGTCTAACGTAATGAACGCAAGGTTGCTTCCATGTCTGGAAGTACTACTCGCTTTAGTTAATGCACTCTTCTGACCTTCTCTCGATAGATCAGAATGACATCTTCACTTCTGCTCTCACAGGTGAAGATGTCGTCTAGCATGCTTTAGCTAAACGTATTTTATAACTTTAATACATATTAAGTTCTTGGTGATTCATATTGCTCATCAAAGGATTAAGAAAACATCATGAAGAAAGTGACTAATGGGTGAATAGATATAGACAGAAAATGGTAAACGAAATCTATCGAAACATTTAATATTTCTACTAAGTGTTTGATACATAATGTGTGAATGAAGAGATAAAGAAAATATGAAATACAATGAAATAGAGATAGAATAGATACAATCCAGTGCCAATGTCTTGGCACAGATTCGATGGAGATCTGCTTGCCGGATGAGATGGTTTCAATGGTAGGAAGAGCTTCCCTCTCAAGCTTGCTCTACCGGTAGCAAGGGTCTCTGCACAGAGCTTCAATCGGGTATATGACAGATCGGATCTGAGATTTACCTCCCAGTCTTATCTCATTCTCTTCCCGGATTTCTTCTCTTCAGCACTCAGCTCAGCTTTTTCTCTCTAAAATCTTACAGCACTTAGCCCAGCATCAAATATCATATTTTTCTCTGAAATCGCTGGGATATTTATAGGAGCAGATCTTTGACTCCAGCCTTGTGGTCCCCACTTGATTTTTATGGTAATTCCGGAAATGGAGGGATATTATTCCTTCTGTTATGCAATCAGACCATCAATTCTGCACAACCGTTAGTTGTACACGTGTCTCAATCCTCCGCTCTCGCGTTGCTCACCTGCATCTTTCGATCATGGGTTTGCATGCGATGTTTGCTTTTATTACCGCATGCGGTCGAAGCATAGCTCTGGACTGACTGTCGCATTGCGCCGTTACTTCGGTAATCGTCTCTTCATGGTTGATCGACGGGCGCAATGTGACAGAGATGCGTTCATTAGTTTCTCATGAGCTTTGAGTGCAAGCGGTGACTTGGTCTCCTGCAAAACAGAGTAAAGTTTGGCTTGTCCTCCATCTTTTTGGCATTAGTGGGTGTAATTGCAAACATTTATAATTCTTATCATACTAGATTAATTTTCATACAATTGGCGCATAATTACTAACGTTTGGCCACAATATCTAGGTAAGGTGGCATAAATAACTTGTATTTCTACAAGTTATCACACCCCCCAATTTAGATATATGCTTGTCCTCAATCATATCTTCTACTAAGGCAATCATGTTCCATTCCTATCCTATACTTCTACGATGATTGGTTGCTCCGAATGTTGCACTTAGGCACGTTACTTGACATCGCACTTTCCTTCTATCCTTTCTAATTCTTAGCAAGCCTTACTTTATTCTTCTATGTAACAAAATTCTACTCAAAGACACTTTTCGAGTTTTCAAAATAGAAAGTTTATCTCTTCTTTATCAAAATAACTTGATGTATCTATATGTGGTGAGCAAAACTTTGCGTCATTTATTCACTTAGAGACAGTTGGTCATGGTTACACTCTTCGTTTTGGCTTGTCCCCACGGGTGTCATGCGAATATCCAACTACAATAGTGTGCCAGTTCTAACTTTAACTCATGATAATCAGAGGAGTTGTCCCTTACATTTTTTTTTTTTACAACGTTGTTCTTGGAAACCCACCTTCGTTTTGGCTTGCTCCTATGGGTGTCATATGAACATCCAACTATGAGCAGGCTCCTTTCACAACTAAACTCTTATCAGGTTAGGAACAGTTTTGAAATTTTTCCTTGCGCTGACATTGAAGTTTTGCCAAAAAAAAAAAAAAAAAAAAATTAAACGAAAATGGATGCACTTTCTGAAAGACTACATACTTTTGATTTCATCTGCTCAAACCTTCCTCACCCCCAAATTTAAAGATGAGCAAGGTCCTCATTGCATTGTTTGGATAGACTAGACAAACACTTAGAAGAAAATTCCAAAAAGAAAGTTTGAGCAGGACTTCGAAAGATAAAAGGTAAAATACTGCTAAACTAAGTGTTAGTCAGAATTTACTAAGTACAGGAAATGTTTCTAAGTGTAAACATATAATACATCATAGCAACGCAATGAAGATCGTAAAAATATAGCAAAGATTAACAAAGGAAGATAAAGAAAGAGACACAGGCAAAGAGTAGAGTGAATTATGTACTTTGATTGTATTGACTATTAACAAAGTATGCGAATATATTATAAATGGTCGCATTACAAACAAAATTTTCTCTTGCCTGTACAAGAGTCAAAGAATTTGGTAAAGTTACAATTTGAATCGGAAGGGTGCATGATTTGTAATTCATGTCATGCTTTCAATAAACGCAGATACATTTTTGCTGAGGATGAGCAACACGCATACATCCCCACAACACACCCCTTAACTAAATACACTTCTGGAGGATACCTCAACATAGTGTATTTAACTAAGATCGGGCAAAGGACGCATATGTGCGCAACACACCCCTCACCACAATGTGTTTGGGTGTATTAGATGCATATCTCCTCTTCTTTCTACTTACTACACCCATCCTATCGTTATATACCAGTTTATTTTCCTCTCTTCCTAACGCAAGTTGAAAAGGGTCTTGTGGTGATTTATCGAACATTCACAACGTCATACGCCCACATTACTACATTTAAGGTATGGAAACATATGAAACTTTTAGAACATTAAAGACTAATCCTACTAAATAGTAATCACAAAAATGAAATAAACGGTAAAAGACAGCTGTAAAGAAAGCAAGTAAACATAGATGGGAAGGTCGACTGAAAGAAGTTCTCAGAATTACCGCAATCGCTTTCCCTTCAAGCATTTAATCCTGCTTGCCCAAATCAATGGTGTCCATGCACCGATCAAAGTCGCCCCCATAGTAGGGTTTGATCCGCTGACCATTGACTTTAAATGTGCTGCTCCCATCCAAAGTTGAAGTCCTGACCAGTGAGACTTCAACTTTCTAGGGAACATTCGGATGGTGGAAATGGGCCCATGAAGTCAATTCCCATACATCAAATAATTCAACTTCTAAGATTGACATCAATGGCATTTCATTTCTTTTGGACATATTCCTTGTCCTTTGGCACCTATCGCATTGCACAGCATGGGCATAGGACATCCTTGAATAGAGTTGGCCAAATGTAGCCGCCACTGTAAGACTTTTGCTGCAGCCCTTTGCGCCCCAACCCCCCCCCCCTCCCC
>NC_052357.1:9018017-9081272 GCF_009727055.1 Benincasa hispida
AAACAGTTGCAGACGTGCGTTGAATAGCAATAACTGTTGACCTTCGGTGAATGTCTGGTCGTTATGCTATCATCATGCCATTTCTTCGTTTTCTCTCCTTATAATCTTAGCATTTGTTCATAGGCATCCCTTCGCTATTCGACCAACTGATTTCAATTGTAACTTCCGGACTTTCCCCGCATGGCTAAATCGAACTTCAGCTTCTTGCATGCCCACATTGCCTTGTGTTCCAATTCGAGCGGCAGATGACAAGCTTTTCCGAAGACGGCAGGGCGTACGGAGCAATGCAACTAGTGTTTTTGTAGGGCAGTACCTATAGCCCCAATTTGCCTCCGTCAAACCTTGGGTGACCAATCTCTTCTTGGCAATATTAACCACCTTCTCCCAAGATGTTTTGAATCTCTCTGTTAGAGATTTCTTCCCTACCCATTAGTCATGTGATGAATAAGCAAGTTCTGCCACTCGGATGGCTTGACGTTGAATTTTATCAACAGATTAGCAATTATGGTGATTGATGAAAGTGGGAAGCCCTCATCGTGATTAATGGCAACGTGGCATTCATGGGCGCCAAAAATATTCTTCTTCAAAAACTTTGCCACAATGGCTACATCATTCTTGGCACATGCGATGGCCTCAACCCATTTTGATCATAATCAAACCGCAATAAAATATATGATGACCTTCGGATGGTGGAAATGGGCCCATGAAGTCAATTCCCCATACATCAAATAATTCAACTTCTAAGATTGACATCAATGGCATTTCATTTCTTTTGGAACATATTCCTTGTCCTTTGGCACCTATCGCATTGCACAGCATGGGCATGGACATCCTTGAATAGAGTTGGCCAAATGTAGCCGCACTGTAAGACTTTTGCTGGCAGCCCTTTGCCAAAATGTCCTCCATATGGGGACTCATGACAGAGTTCTAAAATGCTCTTGGCTTCGTGCTCAAGAATGCATCGACGTATTATATGATCAGGTCCTTGTCAATATAGGAATGGATTGTCCCATAAATAAAATTTTGCATCATGTCTTAGCTTCTTCTTCTGCTAGTAGGTATAATCATCTGGTAGTTGACCACAAACTATAAAGTTTACTATGTTCGCATACCAGGGAACATTAATGCCTACCGCCATCAGCAGCTCATCGGGGAATCTTTCCTCAATATCTTTTTCTGCCCCTTGAACCTTGCAATTTTCCAGTCTTGACAAATGATCTGCGACTTGGTTCTCGGTGCCCTTCCTATCTTTAATTTCTAGGTCAAACTCTTGCAAGAGCAATACCCACCATATCAATCTTGGTTTTGCATCCTTCTTTTTCATTAGATATTTAATCGCAGAGTGATCTGTATACACCACCACATTTGCTCCAATCAGGTACTATCGAAACTTCTCCAGTGCAAATACCACTGCAAACATTTCTTTCTTTGTGGTCGTATAGTTCTCCTGTGCGTTGTTCAGTGTTTTACTCGCATAATAAATGGGATGCAAAACCTTTTCCTTGCGTTGACTCAAAACTGTGCCTACAGCATATCCGCTAGCGTCACACATCAATGTAAAGGGTTGTGTCCAATCTAGCGCAACCAAAATTGGAGCGGAGATAAGTGCATCTTTTAATGTGTTAAATGCTTTAGTGCAGGCATTATCAAAATTGTACTCGCGGTCAACTTCGAGAAGTGCACTAAGGGGTCTTGCGATCTGAGAGAAATTGCGAATAAATCTTCTATAAAATCCCACGTGACCCAAAAAGCTCCTTAGTGTTTTTACATTCACTGGTGGTGGTAATTTGAAAATTGCGTCAATTTTTGCTTAATCAACTTCTAATCCTACCTTGGAGATTTTGTGACCCAGAACTATTCCTTCCTCTACCATGAAGTGGAATTTTTCTCAATTCAGTACAAGATTTGTTTCCACGCATCTCTTCAAGACATTCTCAAGGTTGGTCAAACAGGAGTCATAGTTACTGCCGAAAACTGAGAAATCATCCATGAAAACCTCGACTGACTCCTCCAGGTAATCCGAAAATATTGCCATCATGCATCGTTGAAAAGTGCCTGGTGCATGACAGAGTCCAAATGGCATGCGTCGGAATGCGAACGTACCAAATGGGCACGTGAAGGTTGTCTTGTCTTGATCCTCCGACGCAATTGCTATTTGGTTATACCCTGAATAGCCATCAAGAAAGCAGAAAAATTCGTTCCCTGCAAGTCTGTCCAACATCTGGTCAATGAACGGGAGTGGAAAGTGGTCCTTTTTAATGGCCAAATTTAGCTTGCAGTAGTCCATGCAGATTCTCCACCCCGTAGTTGTCCTTGTGGCAACCAATTCATTCTTGTCATTGGTGATGACTATCATCCCCCCTTTCTTTGGAACACATTGCACTGGGCTTACCCAGCTGCTATCAGATATTGAGTAGATGACACCAGCATCCATCCACTTCACTATTTCCTTCTTTACAACCTTCTTCATGGCAGGGTTTAAGCGACACTGCCTTTCTACTGATCCATTCTTTTCTTCCTCCAGACGAATCTTGTGCATGCAATACGAAGGACTGATTCCTCGAATATCTGCCAAGGTCCATCCTAAGGCTTTTGTGTTGTTTCTTAGGATCCGTATGAGAGCATCTTCTTTCTCCTTGCTTAGTGATGTAGAGATGATAACTAGTAACGTGTTGTTACTTCCCAAGTAAGAATACTTTAAGTGCACCAGCAACGACTTTAACTCTAACACAGGTGGCTCTTCTAAAGATGGCTTAATGCACTGTGAAGTTCGTTCAGATAACTCGAGCGATTCGAAATTAGATTCAACATGAATTGCAGCGCAATCCTCCTCCAATATTGCGTCGTTTTCAACATCTTCCTCCTTCATTTCCTTCAGGGGTTCATGAACCTGTTCTCCCTACAGTTCTTCGATATATTGGCAGTTTTCCACATCTCCTGGATACTTCAACGCATTGAGTACGTTGAACTTTACCTCTTGATCATCGACCCGGATGGTCAACTCTCCTTTCTGTACATCAATCAATGCTCGCCCTGTGGAGAGAAATGGGTGTTCTAGGATGATAGGGATTTCTCTATCTACCTCACAATCCAATATAACGAAATCTGCGGGGAAGATAAACTTATCTTCTTGCACGAGAACATCTTCTATCTTTCCCTCTGGAAGCTTTATTGATCTATCGGTTAACTGTAATGTAATCGTGGTTGGTCTAGCCTCAGCGATGTCCAACTTTTTAAAGATTGACAAGGGCATCAAATTTATGCTCGCCCCCAAATCACATAGTGCATTCCTGACCATCTTCCCTCCTATGATGCTGGGTAATGTAAATGTTCCAGGATCCTTCATTTTAGCAGGGAGATTATTTTGAAACAAAGCGCTACATTCGTATGTTAGTGCAACTGTTTCGTTTTCTCCGATCTTTCTCTTGTTGGCTAGAATGTCCTTGAGGAATTTCACATAGCTCGGCATCTGCTCTAATGCTTCTATTAAGGGAATATTAATATGCAGCTGTCATAGAACGTTCAGGAACCTCTGAAATTGCTTACTATCATCTTTCTTTTTCAGCCTGGTCGGGAAAGATGGAGGATCCCGGCGTGTTTCCTACTCACTTGGAAAAACCGCATGAATTATCACTTTTATGCAATGAACATTGGACTTCAATGTTACTAGGTGTTCATTTGAGAAATCTAGTGGCAAACCAAAAAATACCATTATGGATCTCTTAAATAATTTATTGAGGATTGCTCTCTAACGACTCTCCTCTCTCTAATGGATTGTTCTGTCTGGATAAACATTGTGTCAAACTTATAATTTTATCAATTAAAATCATAAACTTTCATAAGTGAACCAATTTGATGCCCAGTTAGGATTTTCTTTGAAAATCATACATGCATGTTTTCTAAGTCTATTTTCTTGATCTAGTTTGTGAGAAATTTGCACATATGTAAAAATTGATATATTGATCATTTTAAAAAATAATCTTGATAGACGGTCTAAATTGATTCACTTTAAGACATATTTGGACATGATTTCGAAATGAATAAAATCAGTGTTTCACGTACAAAATCACTATGAAACATGTTTATAATCATTCCAAATCAATTTTTGTTGTAAGAAAAATGTGTTTAAAAGTGTGACTCTAAAATTAAATTATTTTTTTTAATAATTAAGAAAATGTTTTAGAATAATTTTAAACATGATAAAAGTGATTCCAACCATGTCAAAATCACTCTCAAATATTTTTAATGAAAATTTAGAACTTTAATTGAAATAATTATAAATCTCGCACAATATTGAAATTAGATGGAGGGTGTAAGTAGATACATTTACAAAAGTTCATAATTTAAATTGATATAATTATTAGTTTAATGTTTTAATCAATACAACTCCAAACTCCAAACTCCAAACTTTTGTAGTATAAATTGATATTTTTCCTAAAAATGATAGTAAAACATTTTATTACATAACTTAAATTAGTTGAACTTGTTCAGAAATCCGTTGTCGTCCAGCGGTTAGGATGTCTGGCTTTCACCCAGGAGACCCGGGTTCGATTCCCGGCAACGGAATTTAGTTTATTTTTTCTCGTTAAATTTTTGTTTATCTTAATCTTTGATTTATTTAATGTGCTTCATCAAATAATTGTTTTTACTCCGGTTAGATGAAAGTACGAAAGTATCCACTTATCGCATCAATATCTTTTAATACATAAACATGCTTTTATTATTGTAAATAATTTTTAAATAAATCATCTTTTGAAATTTCGGCCCAAAGAATTACATAGTCAACTTTAGAACATTTGTATTGAATTTGTTTGAATTACTGGAGTCATTTATTAAAGGAAATTTGCATTGAATAATACAAAAGGAAAAAAAATGTGATTATATATACCACATTTTTAATATTTGCTATTATAGCAAACATTGACCGGTCAACCTTTCCTTTTTTCAAAATTCCAAATTTACCCTCTCTTTCCCTTTCTTTTCTTTTCTTTTCTTTTCAACCGTTCGTCACTGCCGACTTTCCTTTTCTTTCACGTTTGTCACGGTGAAATATCCATGAAATCCCATTCGTGAAGCTCCGTGATACTTCGATCAATTCCGTTTCGTGAGTTCATTTTTCTTTTTTCGATTTCATCTTTGATTGGGAGTTTTTTTTTTCTTTTAGCATTTGTTCTTGTTTTTTCGATTATGTTTTTCAATTTTTCCTAAATAATTTTTGGTCATTTAGTCTTTTCTTTCTCTTTTTCTCAAGAACCTAATGATTTCTTCAGCTCACTGTGAACATAATGGATTGTGAGCAGAGTTTGTGTACTTTCATGAAATTTTGCTTTGTTCATTGCGTTGATATTTTGAGTTTTGATTGATTAATTAAGTTAGGGCTTGCATTCTTCACTGTTTCATTTGATACTGTATATTCTTTCTATAAATATATCAGTATATTTTGATGTTTGATATTTTTAGGTTTGACATTACAGCTACATTGGCTTTATGTTTGTCATTAATAATGTCTATCAGTGTATTAGAAGATATCAGTGGCTATCATTGATAATGTTTATCACTGATAGAATGTGTGATTGTTATCATTTTTTATTTGTTCATTAATTTTTATTGATTTCCATTGAAAGACATGCCTAGTTTTAGATTGGTATCAATGATATTGATAGATTTATATTTGCTTTTGATAGCTATTAGAACCTATTGATATTGTTATTCAATAGTTTATGTTTTACTTTTGTAGGAATTTTAAAACATGGTTATTCCAATAGCTGTTTTTCATAGTGGAATATGGAATAAAAAACACTGTATGTGAATTACAAATCTACTGGAGTTTTAGTAGATGATATAATGGTTTTTGAAGATTTTATGGGTTTAATAGTTAAGGAGATTTTTTTGGATGTGTCTACTTCTTCTATAGAGCTTTCAGTTTTATTAGATTTTGTTATGAATGAGGTTCAAAATGTAGTTCAAATTCGTGAAGATAAGGATATAGCTTGGTTGGGCTTTAGTTAAGGAACACAATACACGCACATCCTTTGGTTGCTCATGCCAGTATGTTCATGTTTGGAAAGTGTCTTCTAATGTTGTTTCTAGTGGAGCTGAGAATTATTTGTCTAATATTCCTTCTTCTAAACCTATGATTGATGATGGTGATTTCCAAGTAATTATGGATATACATATTGCTCATGATTGAAAAGAAAAAGATGTGTTTGCTAGTAAAAGATTTTATCAAATTGTTTTTTACTTGATAGCGGTTGAGAAGAATTTTGAATTTAGACTATAACGTTAAATTCAAGAGCAATTGTGTTTCGATGTGTTCAAGATGGTTGTCAGTGGTATGTGAGGGCATCCCGTTACAAGCGGATTGTTTTGTGGATGCTTAGGAAGTCTATTTGATATTCATGATTTGTTTTATAAAAAGTATTCAAACTTGTCATAGGCAAGCTTCTTCGTCCTTAATAGCTGAATGTTTAAGAAAAATGATTTTAGATTTAGTTCTTCTCATACCTCAACTCCTAGTGATATTGTGAATAAAGCCCGTAAGGAATTTGAAGTATCTATTAGCTATTATAAAGCATGGAGGGCAAAAGAGCAAATAATGAAGTCTTTGAAAGGCGATGCATGCAAATCATATGCTTTGATTCCAAAGTTTTTGATGAAGTTAGAAGAAAAGAATCCAGGTTTCTTTGTTTCTGACTTATTATATGATCTATCAATGATAGCTTCTATCACTGATTGGAGTCTATCACTGATATCTTCCATCATTGATAACATGAAAATAATGGAAGCTATGGTGATGGACTGCAACCAGTGATAGAAGCTATTGGTGGTAGGCATCAATCAATTATATACCTTTTGTAATCTGGCTTAACTGTTTATTTTCTTCTTTTTAAGGTACATTTTCTGCTTATGAAGCTGACATAAATGGGCATTTTAAGTATTTTATATGGTTATTGGAGCATCAATTGAGGGTTGGTAGCATTGTAGGCCTAATATATCAGTTGATGGGACGTTCTTGAAATGTAAATATGTCGGGACTCTTTTGACGGCTTCAACAATTGACGGTAACAATCAGATTTTTCCTCTTGCTTTTAGTATTGTTGACTCTGAAAATGATGCATCCTGGAGATGTTCTTTTGAGAATTTAAAGAAAAGTTTTGGTGAACGAGAAGGATTAGTCATTATTTCTGATCGGCATTTTAGCATTCCAAAAGGTGTTATGAATGTTTTTTCAAATGTTGAGTATTGTGTTTGTCTACTACACCTTTTGGAAAATATGAAGTTGATTTATAAGAATTCTTTAATTGATGACATATATTATAGTTGTGCAAAAGCTTATGCAATTGATAAGTTCTAGTTTTATATGAAATGGATGGAATCAATATATCCTACAATTCGGGAATATCTAAGTAAAGTTGGTTTTGAGAAGTGGGCACGTGCACATTCTAGGAGAAGAAGGTATAATATGATGACTACTAATATTTCAGAGTGCTTGAATAATATTTTGAAAGAGCCTAGGGAGTTCCCCGTTGCATCATTACTTGATTATATTAGATAAATACTTCAAAATTGGTTTTATGGAAAAGGTCAATCAGCATTATCCATGAAGACTGTTTTGACTAGTTGGGCAGAGTCTGAGTTGCGAGAGCAACAAAATCAGTCAAGAAGCTTCAAGGTACAAATACCTTAACTATTAGAAAATATCATTAATAACATGTTATCAGTGATAGAAGCTATCACTAATAATTTTTATTTTCACTGATATTTTTTGTTTTCACTGATAGCTTGAAAATATTTAATCAGGTAGGGATAGTATCACTTACAATTTTGTTTATATTTTAGTTTTCATTGACTTTCCATTAGTTCACCTAGTTGATTACATTTCGTTGACTGTTTTATTTTTCAGGTTGATCCTATTAACAATGAAAAATATAAAGTAGTTGATGGGGACAATCACTTTTTGGTAAATTTGGCCTATAAATCATGTAGTTGTCGTGTTTGAAATTTGGTGGAGATTCCATGTGCTCATGCTTGTGTTGTTATTCGTGGGCTACATTTAGATATATACACTTTTGTGTCAGACTACTATTTTTGCAGTACATTGTTATCAACCTATAAAGGATCAGTTTATCCTATTGGAAATCATTCTGATTGGAGATCTGTCGATGTTGGTGTGAATGTGTTACCTCCAATAGTTAAACATCTGACTGGACGACCACGTAAACAAAGAATATTATCAATTGGTGAAAAGAAAAGGAGCTCGAAGTGCAGTCGATGTCATCGTCGTGGCCATAATTGTAGGACATGCAAATTTCCACCAGTTGTTTAATGAAGAAGTTTGATTTGTAATTGATGTTTGTAATGAAGAAGCTTGGTTTGTAATTGATGTTTGTCATCAGTTTATCAATGATAGTGAGACAGTGGATGTTTTTCACCAATTTTTCAATTAGATTGTAGTTGGTGCTTGTTGTCATCAATTTAACCATTAGATAGTGAGACAATTTGTTATTGATGTTTGTCATAAATATATTAGAGACCTTGTTACTAATGTTTTGTTAGTGGAACAGACTTTGTTGTTGATATATCCATTCTTTAGTCAATATGATGCTTCACAATATGATGCTTTTATTTATAAAGCTTTCGTTTTCCTTTAGCCATAACAATTGAAAGAAATGATATCAAGCTATCTGTAATAGCTTCTGTCAGCAATTAATACAATGAAGTGATAGATTCTATCACTGACAATATATAAGCATTTTTGTAGAAGATCCATCAATGATAGATTCTATCATTGATAAAATCGCCAACCAAATGCTACACGATCGTATAATATTACTGATAGCATACTATCAGTGATAGAAGTTGTGTAGCTTGTGTTTAGAGGATTTTGTAAGGAGGATATCGCTCTCAGGGGAAATCTCGCTAGGAATTGAGGTGAGTATCGCTAAGAATTTCACAAGAAAAGCTTGGTATCGCTCTAGAGGGTATAGCTGGTGTCGCTCTAGAGGATCTCACCAGTGTCGCTCTAGAGGATCTCGCTAGTAACAAAATACTATACGAAGTTGTAACTATATCAATCACATTTATGAATCAGTGTCGCTCTAGAGGAGTAACTATTAGCTATTATAAAGCATGGAGGGCAAAAGAGCAAATAATGAAGTCTTTGAAAGGTGATGCACGTGAATCATATGCTTTGATTCCAAAGTTTTTGATGAAGTTAGAAGAAAAGAATTCAAGTTCCTTGTTTTTGACTTATTATATGATCTAACAATGATAGCTTCTATTACTGATTGGAGTCTATCACTAATATCCTCCATCACTGATAACATGAAAATAATGGAACTAATATCTTCCATCGCTGGTGTCGCTCTAGAAGGTATCGCTGGTGTCACTCTAGAGGATCTCGCCAGTGTCGCACTAGAGGATCTCGCTAGTAACAAAATACTATACGAAGTTGCAACTATATCAATCACATTTATGAATCAGTCACATTTATACTATACGATCGCCCTCTTTTCCCTCCAACCAAACAACTTCTAAAATAAATTGAAAGTTGCAACTATATCAATCACATTTATGAAGGATTCAGATTGATTCAATATAACTATCATTGATCTTGTAAAATAACAATGTAATTTCCAAAATCATAACAATCACTGTATATTGTCAAAATAATTTCCAAACTATTGTCAAATAGAATTCTATTGTCAATAAACAAGTCTATCTATTGTCAATCAAAGTTGTGATATTTTGAGATCAAAGCTTGGAGCATCGTCATTCCACCTTGGAGACTGCCTTGTAGCTTTGCTTGGAGACACCTTGGTAGACACATTTGGAGATACCTTCTTTTTGTCTTTCTTGTGTTTCTTTGCGTTTTCCAAAATTTTCTTGGTTGGTTTTGCTTGTCTTTTTGGTCTCTTGTTGTCCTCTATATTTTCAATGACAACCTTTGGTCGATTTTTTTGGACTCTTTTTAAGAGTCTTTTCAATCACCTGAAATCATGGAATCAAATATAACATGACATCAATGTGCTATCAGTATTAGTCAAGTAAATAAAGCTTCCTATTATTTATACTATCACTGATAACAAACTATCAATGATAGCGTGTTATTACTGATAGTTGGTTATCAATGATTTCAGATATCACTGATAGCATGCTATCACTGATAACAAACTATCAATAATGCTATCAGTGATAGCGTGTTATCACTGATAGTTGGTTATCAACAAATTTCAGATATCACTGATAGCATGCTAATGTTATAATTAATATCATCAATCAATCAATACATACATTCTTTTTCGTCATATCTTCTTTATCTTTTTCTTCTTGATCTTCCTCTTCATCTTCAGGATCATCATGCAATTGTTCTTGCTGGTCATTCTCTTGATCATCTTAAGCCTCCTTGTCCTTAGCAGTGTCAACTTCAGCCTGCATGTATATATCATTTTTGTTATTGTACTTCTTTATAGAAAAAGAAAATCACAAGTTTTACCTCTAGAACTTCCAAACTTGCATCTAAAAGCTCCAAACTAGATGATGGCGCTTTGTTCTTCTCAAGAGATTCTTGAGATTGCTTTTCACCACCTTCATCTTTTTGTGGAAGTTTATCACTGAGAGCTTCTTTTATGTGTCCCAATATATCAAGAATCTCCTTGTGCTTTTCATTGATGTCCTTCTTAATATCTTCTTGTCCTTTTTTTTAATTCTTCAATTGCCTCTTGTAATGATGCAATTCTTCTCCTGATTGACATTTGCTTTCCTTCTTTTTCTTTTTCAATATCCATCTCCCTGGTTTCCACCTCCGCAAAATAGGCATAATAATTGGATTGCAATTCTTGTTCAGTTGGAACAAATGAAGCAACAGTAAACTGAAAGTTTAATAAAGATGTTAGTGATACAACTAATTTATAGAAACAATCACTGATTTCAAGCTATCACTGATTGCTTCTATCTACAATAACATACTATCAATGATAGAAGATATCACTTAGTTCCGAATGACTGATAGAAGCTATCACTGATGGTGGTACCTTCTATGTGATAAAAGTTGAAACATCAGTTATAGTTTCTATCATTTGATAGCATGCTAATAATATATATAAATAAAGGAAATAACAGTGATAAAAGACTTACACTAGCGTCTTTGAAAATATTGTTGTTGATGTGTTGCCAATCATTAGGTTCTTGAGACTCCCATTGAGTAAGTCTAGGTCCATTGCTTTTTATTCTTCTTGCAAATCCAATAGTGGGGTTGGATAATCTTGGTATAATTTCAAAAGCCCAATATACCAAAGCTAGTGGAAATCCTTGGAGGAAAATGGAAGATGGCTTATTGATGACAACCTTCTTAAAAAACTCTATAGTTAGTTCAAAGGAAACCCTGCCCCATGGATAAGATCTAAACCTTTCTTCGTCATCCAACATTTTCAGATGCTTCCAACTTACTTTGTTATGTCCTTGTGTAGGAATTAGGAAGCTTTCTAAAAAATACAAGCGTGCAAGTTTGACTTTTATATCAATGGGTATGTTGGCATCAGAACCTAACAAATTAAAAGTAAGTTGGAGCTCTCTTCTTATAATTTTTTTATTTGTCTTGAAAAAGAAGTTCCTAATTTTGTTGTCCATTGATTCCTGTTCACTATAGATACTATCTATAGAGTAATCATCACAATTTAAACATGTTACTAAACAAAAATCCTTAAGGCCAAATTCTGAAATATGTCCTAAATTAAAGGCCAATATATTTTGCTTGGTAGTTGTGCATTGCCTTCTAATAAGGTGTGATATGAGTTGGTTGGGCATCCCTTTCATTTTCATATTTAAGAAGTGCCCAAAAGAACCTTCTCTAAATAGTTGGAGTGATGACTCATCTAATTTTTCTATGTTAGACAGGACATCTAAATTTATGAAGGAGTTGACTTTTAATGGATTTTTCCATTCACTTTCTGGAACAATTAATACATTTTCTTGTATATATAACAATAACATAAATGTAAGAAAAAAGCAACCACAAATCTATATAATTTTATAAAATATCATTAGATTGTGACCTTGATCTTCTTGTGTTTTTTCCCAGATGTTGATCCTTCCAATGTTCTTCTATTTTCTTTCTCCATTTATCCTAAAACAAACATGTGGAACCATTACATTCATATCATTGATAGCAATAATAGTGATAGATACTTTTCCTATGAATAAATAATCATCAAATCACAGTATATGGAACTAAATTAGCATCCATCAGTGATAGTTTGTTGATAGACAAATCCATCAACAAACTATCAATGAACTGTCAACATATTACCTAACGAAAAAACTTCAGTTAAACAACAATAAATAACTTCAGTAATAACTTCAGTTAAACAACAATAACTTCAGTTAAAGCATCAGTGATAACTTCAATAAGAAATAACTCCAGTGATAACTTCAGTTAAAGCATCAGTGATTACTAAATTAGCATAATATTCACTGAAACATCAACAAATCACAACGAAACACAGTACTAATCTTCACATAATTAGCAATCAAACACAGTCAACAATAAACTATCTACATATTCCTTGAAATACTAGCAAATTACAATCAACATTACAAATAATCTTCACATAATCAACATTTTGATGACTATTAGTCTATGATGACTACGCTGTGATGACTGCACTATGACCAAAATGCATAATAAAATGAAACATCTAAAATTGTCAATGGAGAATGCATGTAGCCATGATTTGAAAAACTATTTATCTTCTTATATAAATTGTCAATGGAAGAAGAACGAAGCCCTACGTTTTCAAATTCTTTCTATCAGTGATGAAGAGATGAACAAAAGAAAAAGAAGAAATGAAGAAACGAAGAAGAACAACGTACCTTTTGAAGTTTGGAGCGAAATCGATGGGGAAGAAGACGGCACTGTCGGAGCGGTAGAAGACGGCACTGTCGAAATCGAAAGGTTGAGATTGGAAGGAGACGCACTGTCAGAGCGGTAGAAGACGACACTGTCGAAATCGAAAGGTTGAAATTGGAAGGAGACGCACTGTCAGAGCGGTAGAAGACGGCACTGTCGAAATCGAAAGGTTGAAATTGGAAGGAGACGCACTGTCAGAGCTCGAAAGGGTTAGGAGTGTTTTTTGTGTTTTTCGGAAGAAGATGAAAAGTCGAAATGAGGTGGACAAACGGTTTTATATGGGCCCATGTCCATTTTATTCTTTTCCTTTTTCTGGGTTAAATCTTTAATATAAAAAATCTATATTTGCAAATACTTTTATCTTACTACATAAACTCTAATATTTATTGTAAAATAAATATTCATGCAACTTCCCCTTTATTAAATTATTTTTTTTTAAAAAAAAGGTAAAATATTTATACGTAAAAGATTTATTTAACTAATTTTTATATTTTAAATTAATAATAATAACTCAATTTCAATTTATATTATGAAAATTTTCTTTTCAAACAACTAACCAAATTGTTTTTAGAAATGGTTGGAGAATAAATTAGCTAAAATAATTTTTAAAAAAAGTTTACATATAATTAAAAATAAATGTATGTATTTACAATTGTATTGCAAATAAAAAAATATAATTTTTAAGATTAATGATAAACCCAAGTTGGTTTGGGTTATTTTAAGTTAATCTATGAACCGAACTAACCCATCCATAAAGTTTTCGTTTATTTGAACTAAATATATCCAATCTGGATTGGGTTGATCAGGTTTTTTAAAAATACCTTCATTCTTTTAAAAGTTACAATCTTACTGTTGATCTTTTATAAATATTTTTAAATTATCTTTGGAGTAAGAATTTTGTTATATGTTGAATGAAAATTGGGACCTAGAAAGCTATGGTATGGGGATCACCTAGAAGAGAAACGTGAATTGCCACATCGTTATAGTTCTCCTATCACGCTATTTTAGGTCTCAATTTTGTTTAACATTTATGAAACGTTTATGAAGGTTAATGATATAATATTGTAGGATATTTTTTAACCAAAAGTCAAAGATGAAAGGTATATTATTTCTTTTTTATAGTTGAGTTTAAACTCAAAGACTCAAAAGATAGGACTTATGAGGAATTGAGCCCATTTTAGACCACAAACATAAATTACAACGGGTTCGTAAAAATTCTAAATCATTTGTTACACAATTGACTAATACTAAGTAAATTATGCTTTAAACCATCAAATAAAAGCATATTTTCAATCCAAATAAAAGATTCATTGCCTATTGTAACGACCCGCCATTTTTTAGTACTATAATAAGGGTCGTTACTCATAATTACACATTTACATTTAAAATATTTGGACCATTGAGGAAAATAAATTTCATTAAAATAATAAAGACAGTTTTCCAAATTAAATAACAAATAAGTAAAACCTTTGTTCGGGGCCCCTAAAATAATGAAAAAAAAATAACTTAAACAGATAAATTTTGACCAACATCGAGTTTCAAATCAAAATTTTTAAAAAGCTTACTGAGCGGAAGCAATTTACATGTCCATATGGCACGATCACAAGTCGCTCTCGTCACCCACCAGTTCATTCCTATCCTTACCTGAAAAACATAAATTAAGAAGGGTTGAGTATAAAATACTCAGTAAGTGATCCCATTATCGGGATCAGGCTATGCATCCACGAGCAGAGAATGATGGCTCGCGGCTCATACAGCTGATGACGGGAAATTAGAAGTCAAATTATTCAATAACTAAAATCCCTTGGACGCGGTATGCGATGCATGTTCCTAAGATATGCGTGGATAGTCATGCGTCGATGGTCATGCGTTGGAATGATGATGCGTTAATGAATGTATGTGATGACCATGCGTCCTATACTTATACGCCAAGTACGCCAAGTATAACGCAAACGTAAGTTTTTCAGGTGATCCGAGGTCGAACACAGGGACTTGTAGCAAAATGAATGCGGTGATGTGCATGCGGCGGTTTAAATAAAAGAATGGAAGGGAGGTTGCTAAGTTAACCCTACTCCTACTCCTATCTAACAGACAATGCAATGAGAATATGCATGAGAGATAGAGACACGACAACTCTTGACATGAAATAAATGAATGGGAAAGTAGATAAAATGTGGAGATGATTTTATTGCAACCATTAAGAGTGACCGCAAGGGCAACCTTAGTCAACGCAAGCCATGCAATCATGCTACACACACGTGAACCTAACTCTAGGACGTATGTGGTGTATCTGCGATATTGCCGAGAAGCCTATGCCTGCCTAGACCTCCATAACCCGTTCACTAGCTCTCGCCGCATGAGCGTGGTTGATGCATAACTCCTTATCCTACTTCCTGGACGCATGCAATATCCGATTTGTAGGGTGCATACGTTGTGTGATAGCAAACAGAGCTTATCCTTAAGTTCCTCGTCCTTGCCTATGCGTTCCAATCCACTCTCTTGAGTCTTAGATTTGGGTTTTAGACTACTCTCCTAAGTATGCCTAAATGATGAATGAAACACTCATTGGACAAGGTAACCACATGAACTCTGTTGACCTAAGATTATTCCTATCTCTAGTGAACAATACATACATTGTTTAATGCGACCAACCACTTATCCTCCTGAACAGTTGGTTGTTGCTGACTTTACTCATAGACAAGTAATGCGTTAGCCTATAAACAGGTGTTGCCACAGCTTCACACTAAGCAAATAAGGTTATTCACACACTCACGCAACGCACATCTCTCGGTGGGTTGCTACATGCTTCATATCCCTAATCCACATGACTAAGTATGCGATACCCAAGCAATCCCACTAAGTGTTGCAATCAAGTAAAGATGCCAAGCAAAGAAGATGAGGATGGAGTTGAAGGAAATAGAGAAATGCATTGAAAACAAATTGTATTAATTCCTTAATAAAAAAATGTCATACATTACAATATAAGAAAGAAAGGAAAATGAAACGATTGGCTGGAAGTAAAGACTTGCTTCCAGCGGATGTGCGTCAAAGCTGCCGGTGGTGCCATGGATGGGCGGAGAAGCTGACTCTCCCGAGATCTAGCTCCGGTCGAAGGGTTCAGTCGTCACTCGGAATGGATGAAGGAGGTGAAAAACTCTCAAACGTCTTCTCATGCATTTTGTCTGGATCACATGGATCTGCCCTAGGCAAACCTCAGGCGAAAACCTTAGATAACTTGAATTTCTGCTCATCGGTTTCTATTTATAGAGCTTGGATTGCCGACAGCATTAATGGACTACTCTGAGTCTGACATTCGGCACGTTTAGTCCTTTCTGAACCTCTGCCACTAACGGTGTGGTAGGTGAATGTCAACATCATCTTTTGATTTTCTCAAGGTAGATGCAATGATGCGTTCATTCCACCAATCTTGTGTTGATCCCATTAGTATGCATTGTCACGTAGCCGCAATCATTCAGTGACCGCATTCACTTAATACCGCAACTCTACACGATGACTGCGATCGATTGATGAGCGTAATTCCCATGCGATGGGCGCATGCAGCTGATTACTGCAACATCCATGTGTTGATCGAACGCGTTTGCCTTGCGATGGAGTGTTTCTCCGTATGCGGTCGTCTATGTGGCAGTTCGATTTTCGCATTTGCATCCACTTCCTGCATTAGCTACAAAAATAGAATATTGAACGCATAATAACGCAAAATAACGGGTTAGCTGAGATTCAACATACTGATCGCTGCAAGCTTATTTTCTCGTGAATTTCTATCATGATTGCCGCATATTCTGCTTAATGACCTTCATAATTCTAAGTAAAAGGCCTAAGATGACATGTAGCTACATCGGTTTTTGATGATGAAAGGGAACCAAAAGACGTACTGTCTTGCCTTGATACGCATGTCTAGTGGCCCATAGGCACATCATCAAACATGAAAATAACATGAACGTGAACCCGTCGACTCACGCATGTCTAGCGGCCCGTAGGCACACCGTCAAACATGGAAATGACATGAACGTAAACCTGTCGGCTCACGCATGTCTAGCGACCCGTAGGCACACAGTCAAATATGAAAAATAACATGAATGTAAACCTGTTGGCTCACGCATGTCTAGCGGCCTATAGGCACACCGTCAAATATGAAATATGAAAAAAATAACATGAACGTAAACCTGTCGGCTCATGCATGTCTAGCGACCCATAGGCACATCGTCAAACATGAAAAATAACATGAACGTAAACCCGTCAGCTCACGCATGTCTAGCGGCCCGTAGGCACACTGTCAAACATGAAAAATAACATGAACGTAAACCCGTCGGCTCACGCATGTCTAGCGGCCCGTAGGCACACCGTCAAAATGAAAAATAACATGAATGTGAACCTGTTTGACTCACGCATGTCTAGTAGCCCATAGGCACACCGTCAAACATGAAAACTAGACCCGTCGGTCCTCTGAAATAAAACATGCGTCAAGGCGAGACGGTAAACAGCTCTATTGGTCTATTCATGCATCATATACATAATTTTGTACTGATTAGAAATTCAAACATGCTCTTAATACTCATAATTGTCATGCAACAAGTATATCAAACGAAAAAAATCATGCTTCTTAAAGTCCATTAATTAACTTTTAAATAAATCTAATCTAGGCTTGCCTAGCACGAAGGCACCGGTAATAATACCACTTACCTCAACTTGGTCACAAAAGTCTAAGCAAATAATTCCTTAAAACCTTTTGGAAAACTTGAATCAACACAAAGTTGTAGCTTAGTCCAAGACAAATTCCAAAACTTGATCAATAAGCAATCTGATCAAGAATTAAATCCAAATACAATAACTTAATTTTTCCACTATTACTCTCAATCCAAAGAAGAAACCAACAAACAACTTACCGAAAACTTACCGATATTTACCAATTTTCTGCAAAACGAAAAATGGTCTCGAGCTTGATGGTCAATGCCCAAGTCTTGAATCTAAGTTTCACGCCAAAGAGAGGTTACTAATTAACCCAAAATCAAATGGGTGAATTTCACCTCTCAAATTATAAGGAAAATAAATCTTACCCAAGGTATTTCTCAAGATTCCGGCAAAGATTGAGCAGTGGCAGTTCATGTCGCATCGGCTCATGGCTACCATAGATAACAGCGGTTGGTGTGCTGTCGGATGGCATAAATTGTTTAGGCTAGCGGCTAGTAGTGAAGGTCTTGCATGAGGACGGTTTACGAGAGTGAGAAAGAAGGGGAATTTCTAGTTTTATAGATTTTATTCAGCAGCGATTATGAACAAACTAGAGCTTCAAACAACGATTAAACCGTTCAAAATGAAACTTTATATGTCTCAAACAGATTGACCAAATTTGAGCACGATCCAATGGTTCAAACTCTGGCAATCGACAATTTTTTGGAAGCTATTGCTGAAAAACCGAATTGTTTTCTCTCCAATTTTTTTACCTCTTTTCACTCTCATTTAATTTCGAAAAAATCTCAATTATTTTATTTTTTTCAAATTTTTAAAAGATAAATAAAATATCTCCAAAATCTCCAAAGATTCCATTAAATTTATAAATCAATTAACTTTTCAAATTATCTTAATTTAGGCTTCAAAAACCAAAATTAAAGGGCATAAGATCTATCAATTTGATACAAATTAAATCCTTTCAAATATTTAAATCAATTCAAAACCACATAAAATTAATTATTTCTTTAATTTTTTTTTCTTTTAAGTTAGCCCTAAAATCCAAAATCAAAGGGAAGCAAAATTCAATATTTTCAAGATAATCAGTTCGAATATCTAATCAATTAAATTCAATTTAACCAATAAAATTTCTTCAATTATTTCAATATAATCTCTATTTTCCAAATAAAAGGGAAATTTAAACTCAATAATTTTAGATAATTAACTTAAATTTTCCTGAAATTTGGGATGTTACACCTATATTGTCCTTGCCGTGTGTCATGCGGACATCCAACTACGAGTAGGATCCGATCGCAACGTTTTTTTTAAGAACCTAAAAATAGCAAGATTGAAAATGAATACCGCACATTTAAATGCAGTAATGTCCCCATTGCTGAAAGATTGAAATAAGTCATGCGATGCTCTTAGGAAATTTCGTAAACAGTCAGTTTGAAAGAAAGCTGGCAGACCACTAACTTCTAGAAATATTTTATGAGATGACTATCCTAAAATTAAGTTGACTCTAGTATATACGAAAAAAATAGAGGCATGTGTTTCATCATTAAAATCATAATTGGCAAAGAGAAATAATGCGGTGACTTACTAAATTAATCATTGTGTAATGATTGTGCCGACTAAAGAGGATGCGATAATAAAATTATCAAAGTTAAAATGATATGCGATAGAGCAAAATTTTGAATAGACAAAGTCAAGGAAAGATACAACCACCAAATTTGCTATGTCGCCCGCATTATTTGTGAATGCATCCTTCTTTGCGGCAAACTACTCTTTTCGATTGCGGTGGCGGAATAAAGTAGGTGCGTCTTTCGTGTAACTCCTCCATAATCGTTCACCACGATCATTGCAAAGAAAACATTGAGAGGGTCAAATAAAAGACAGAGTTGGTAAAAATAAGTTTTTTTTTTTTTTTTGATGCAGATGCAAGACAAATGAACGATAATCGATATAAAAGAAAAGTAGTGAGAGTTCATTAATCAATGGTAAGAAAAGGATACTCCAAAAGACTTGCACCCCTGATGATTTTTTGTCGCATGATAACGCAGAGGCCGCTCGAATTTTCTTCATTCAGGGTTTCTCAGGTCTACAGAGGTCTTTTCCCAATGAAACCTACCTCTGCAATATATCTTGTCTCTTTGCCCGTTAACCTTGAATGCGCGGACCCCTTCCACATTAGTCAGTTCGACCGCAACATGCGAGAATAATTCTTTGATTATAAAGGGTCCGGACCAGTGTGACTTTAATTTGCCGAGAAAGAGCCGTAGCCGCGAATTGAAAAGTAAGACCTTTTGTCCGATGTGGAGACTCTTCTCGCATAGTTGTTTGTCATGCCAATGTTTTGCGCACTCTTTGTAAATTTTGGAATTCTCATAAGCTTGCGTTCTCCATTCATCAAGCTCGACCAACTGAAGTTTTCTTGCTTCCCCTGCAGCCTTCAAGTCGAAATTAAGCTTTTTCACCGCCCACATGGCTTCATGCTCCAGCTCAAGCAGTAGATCACATGCCTTTCCAAACACTAGCGCACTTGGGGACAGGCCTAGTGTCTTATAGGTGGTCTTGTATGCTAATGCGTTATTTTATTGAATGAAAATATGGATGATATGCGTTGATGGATTGCATTGTGCATTCAAGTTTTCCCAGCTAAATTCAAGTGTAAATTCTTCTAAGTTTCCTAGTAAATCTAGGGACGAACACAGGGACTTGTGAAAATAGTTGTGTTGGTAATTTTTATGAAAAGTTGCGGTAACCAGTTAAATAAATAAAGCGTTGGTTTATTGTTTGTGTTGGTGAAAATAAATAACGAATGCGGCAGAGTTTGAAAAGAGTTGGTAAATGGGAAATACGATGAATATGCGGTGAACGGGTTGAGAAAATTTTCGGCTAACACTCCCTAGAATGCGTTCATGCTTTGCAATCATGTAACATGCATACAATAGTAAACCACCTCCCGGCATGAATGCTATGGCTTCTAAGGCTAGAACGCATGCGATAAATATGCGATAAGTCTACAAGGTTTACACATAAACCTCTATCTCTATTTAAGCGATGACAACATGACATTCACACAAATATGCGACCACATAATATCATTCCCATTCCTAGGATGCATGCGTTGTAAGTTGACAAACAAAGCTTACCTCTAAGTCCCTATCTCTTGTTGACGCAAGCCTAATCTTGCTCTTTCGATTTCAGATTCTAACCTAGCTCTTTCGAGACATTAAGTTCTTTCTTTAGATTCTCTCTCGAGTAACTCTAAAGGGTATTTTGCACAGCATAAAACAAGACAATCGCAAGCAATGAACATCCTAGGTCATGTTAGCTTAGTTCTTCTCAACCCATTCAAATAGTTTAGTTACTCATGCGTATTAAGAGAGTGAACAAATGTAGAGATAGAACTTCCATTGAATAGATATGAGATGAAGTACAAAATAACAATGCAAGTATAGTAAAGAGCCTGGCAGCAATTGCCAGGCGTTCACACTTTTTCTACTCGTGCTCTAAAGATATTCTCGCTCTCGCGAGAGTTGACCCGCTCTCTGCTCTTACGCCCCAAGGTTCTCTCTCGAGCTGCCCTAGACGATCTTCGGTGTCACCACTCTTCTCTTGCTCTGCCATAAAATAGAAAAGAAAACTATGAACAGAAGCACTGATAAATTCGTTAATTGATCAACTAATTGACTACTTAACCCCTTCTCTGAAGAATGCACTTGGTATTTATAGGGCATCAGAGGTGAAAGGCGGCTTCTCTCTCCCAGTTGTACAGATGGGACAACGTTAATTCCTGACTGATGCGCCAGATAATTGTCACCGATAAAGCCGGATGTACTTTGTGACTGTTATCGGCTATCAACTTAATTTGGATCCGACTACTGTCAGCTTTCTGTCCCATCGATCTTAATTATCCTTTCACCCAGATGCGTCCACCATGTTGTGCTGACCAAGTTGCGGTGATTCTTCTTAGACGAATGTTTGTGAGCTCGATCAACGCAAAGTCATACGATGAAGTTGCACTCGACCAATATATTCCTATGATTGCAATCTTTGCATTGCGTTAACGCATATTCTGCCCAAAAATATAAAGATCAACTGCTCTAATGCGTGGATGCACGCGATCGCAATATTATAGAATTCATGCTTAATGGACGCAATTTAACATATCTCATCAACGCAATCCAACATTGTTTAAGAATTTAGCACTATGATAACGTGTATTTCTGCCCGTTATCACACCCCAAATTTAAACAATGCTTGTCCTCAAGCATAAGCTAAAGATTCCTTTAGCAAGTTAACTGCAAAGTTTTCTTCCCTAGATTTCTCAAGGATACTTCATTCAAGTCCTATATACCAGAATTTTCTTAAGTCTTATTCAAATCTCTTCCTAAAATATTTCTAAGACTTATGGATTGCAAGCTTAATTTTCAAAAGAACTTGACTAAATTCTGGAACATCGCATGATTTATTTCAAAAAGAAAATTTTCCGCCAGGTGTTAAATGATTTATCCTTGCACAAAAATTTTCTTCATTGCTATTTTTTTCTGACCTTGTGCTGATCCGAGTGCCTTACTTTCGTTTTGGCTTGCCTCCACGTGTGTCATGCGGACATCCAACTACGGATAAGTGCCTTTCACAACTTAACTCTTATCAACATGGGTTTCCCATTGCATTGACAGTAGAGTTGTTATTCTCAATTTTTTTTTGTTGCAAGGTCGAAAATAAATATCTCACCCCCAAATTTAAAATATGGCAATGTCCTCATTGCCAAAAGAAATTAAAATAAGTCATGTGATGGTCATAGAATGTGTTGTAAAGGAAGTTTGAAAGAAAGCTAGCAAACCCCTAACTTCTAGAAATATTTCATGAGGTGACTATCTTAAGATTTAAGTTGACTCTAGTGTATACGAAAGAAATAGAAGTATATTTATCATCATTGAAATCATACTTGGCAAAGAACAACATGCGGTAAACTACTAAAGTTATCTACTTGTGATATGATTGTGGTAATCAAAGAGGATGCGGTGATAAAACTTTGAAAAGTAATATGCAATGTGATAGCGCAAAATTTGAAATAAAGATAAGGAAGAGTACACCCCCAAATTTAGCATTGTCACCCACATTATATTGACGCATCCATCTTTGCGGTGATCATTCTTCATTGGGTTGCGGTGATGGAATAAGATAAGTGTTGCTTCGCATAACATTTTCTGCAATCTAGCGCCTCGATCGTTGTAAAAAACAAAGAGAGGGTCAAATTATTTTAAACAAAATAAAAATTGTTATCGCAAATTTTTTTTTTTTTAGAAACGATAGTGAAAAATTGAAAAGATAGTAAAAATTTCGAGTAGTGGAGAAAAGAGCTGAAAACGTGAGATTTTCCAAAACTTGTGTCCCTGATAAGTTGCGATCATCTGATAACGCAGGGACTACCTACTTCCTTCTTCATTCAAAGTTTCTTAGTTCCATGGAGTCGACTTGGTGATGCCAGTCTTCTCCATGGTATGCCTTTACTCGCTGCCCATTGACTTTGAATATGTTGGTTCCGTCATCATTTGATAATTCCACCACGCCATGTGAAAGTACGTGTCGAATTATGAACAGTACGAACCAACATGACTTTAGCTTGCCCCGGAAGAGTCGCAGACGTGAATTGAAAAGCAAGACTTTCTGCTCGACTTGGAGGTTCTTCATGCCAGTGCTTGGTGCACTCTTTATAAATCTTCACATTTTCATATGCGTTGTTCCTCCATTCTTCTAGCTCTACCAGTTACATTTTCCGTGCTTCCCCTGCTTTCTTCAAATCGAAATTCAGTTTCTTGACCGCCCACAATGCTTTATATTCCAGCTCCAAAGGCAAGTGACAAAGGCAAGTGACACGCTTTGCCGAATACCAACGCATAGGGGGGCATACCTATAGGTGTTTTAAATGCGGTCCAGTATGCCCATAACGCATCATCAAGCTTCATTGGCCAATCATTCTGCAAAGGTTTGACTACCTTCTCAAATATCAATTTAATTTCATGATTGGACACTTCAGCTTGGCCATTCGTTTGCGGATGGTATGCGATGACCACTTTGTGGAGGATATTATACTTGCGCAGCAGTTCCTTGATATTGCGATTGACAAAGTGTGATCCTTCATCACTTATGATGGCACGGGGAGTGCCAAAACGAGTGAAAATATTTTTCCTCAGGAACTGGGAGACTGCTGCCATATCACTTGCGGTGCATGCAATTGCCTCTACCCACTTGAAGACATAGTCGACGACTAATAAAATATAGTGCTTACCGTTTAAAGGAGGGAATGGTCCCATGAAATCAATCCCCCATATGTCAAATAGTTCCAGCTCCAAGATAGTATTCATTGGCATTGCGTTCTTCCATGAAATGTTGCCGATGCGTTGACACCGATCACATTTCATTGCGTAGTCAGCAACATTCTTAAATAATGAAGGCCAGAAGAACCCACTTTATAAAACTTTGGCTTCAGTACGTTGTCCCCCAAAGTGCCCTCCATATGGCGAATCGTGGCACTGTGACAATATGCGTTGTTAAGCAGCATCTTGTACACATAATCGAATAATTTGGTCTGTACCTCTTTTATACAGATTCAGCTCATCCAAATAATAGTGTCTACATTCATTCTTGAGCTTCTTCCATTGATGGTAGGTGTAATCTTCAGGAAACTGTTCACAAACCAAATAATTAACAATGTTCGCATACCAGGGCAGTTCTTCTATGTGAAACAGCTGCTCATCCAGAAGCATAGCACTCACTTCAGATTCATTGCAGTCAACCTCGGGATTTTCCAGTCTGGACAAGTGATCCACAACTTGATTCTCTGTCCCCTTCCGATCAATTATCGCGATATCAAATTCTTGAAGGAGGAGAACCCATTTGATCAACCTCAACTTTGCGTCTTTCTTTGTCATCAAATATTTGATTGCCGAGTGATTAGTGTGAATGAGTACCTTAGTTCCCAGTAGATATGCCCGGAATTTTTCCAACACAAAAATCACAACCAGGAGTTCTTTTTCAGTGGTGGTATAATTAATTTGGGCAGGGTTCAAAGTTTTACTTGCATATGTGATGGGGATGCAAAATAGTTTTCTTCTTTTGCACTAATGCGGCTCCCATCACATACCCGCTTGTGTCGCACCTGATTTCGAACGACAGTGTCCAATCCAGCGCAATCAAGATGGCTGCGGTAATCAGCATATCTTTTAAAATTCGGATTGCATTGAGGCAATTGTTGTCAAATTCAAACTTTCTGCTTGCCTCTAACAATGCACTCAGTGGTCGTGCTATTTTAGAAAAGTCCTTGACGAAACATCTATAGAATCCAGCATGCCCCAAGAAGCTTCGCAAAGCCTTCACATTGGTTGGAGGTGGAAGCTTGTCAATTGCATCGATCTTTGCTTTGTCCACTTCCAACCCTTCTCGGGAGACTTTGTGTCCCAACACTATACCCTCTTTCACCATGAAGTGACATTTTTCCCAATTGAGCACCAAATTCTTCTCTTCACATATCTTTAGAATTTTCTCCAAATTGGCTAGGCAAACTTCATACGTGTTCCCATAAACGGAGAAGTCATCCATAAATATTTCTACTGAGTCCTCGAGATAATCTGAAAAGATCGCCATCATGCACCTTTGAAATGTGCTTGGCGCATTGTAGAGGCCAAACGGCATGCGGCGAAAAGCAAATGTCCCATATGGGCAGGTAAATGTAGTCTTGTCTTGGTCTTCAAGAGCTATCATGATTTGATTATACCCGGCATATCCATTCAAGAAGCAATAAAAATCGTTCCCTACTAATCTATCTAGCATTTGATCGATGAATGGCAAAGAGAAGTGATCTTTCTTTGTGGCTGCATTCAGTTTGCGGTAGTTCATGCAGATGCGCCATCCAGTGATGGTTCTTTGCGGTATTAATTCATTGTTCTCATTGGGGACTACCGTCATTCTGCCTTTCTTCGACACACATTGCACAAGGCTGACCCACGTGCTATCTGCAATGTGATAGATAATGCCTGCACCAGCCACTTGATAATCTCCTTTTTTACTACCTCCTTCATTGCAGGGTTAAGTCTGCGTTGATTTTCAATAGTTTCTTTGTGGTTGTCCTCGAGACGAATGTGGTGCATGTAGTACACGGGGCTAATTCCTCTGATGTCAGCGAGCGTTCAGCCAATTACTCGCACATGTTTCTTGAGAATGCTCATCAACGCATTCTCTTGATCTTCGTTGAGCGCAGAGGAAATTATCACTGGCAGCTTCTCATTCTGCCCCAGAAATGCATACTTCAAATGTGTTGTAGGGTTTTCAGTTCCAGTATTGGTGGTTCCACGAGAAAGGTTGCGTTATTTTTCTTTCTTCTTTCTGCTCTTCTTCTTGCATTGCGATCGATCCTTCTTCTTTGTTTGTTTTTGCTACGATCGCATTGCAGGAAGCTACGGATACGTTGGCAACCTCTTCTTCACATTCTTCATCAGAATTTTCTCCTTCAATCAAATTCAGGTCATCTTCAGAATCTTGCAGGTCTTCCTCATCAGGAAGTTTCATGGCATGAATTATATTAAACTTGAACTTCTATCCGTCTATGGTTAAAGTGATTTCTCCCTTGTACACATCAATTTGAGCGCGACCTGTTGATAGAAAAGGTCGCCCCAAAATGATGGGTACATCCTTGTTGGCCTCATAATCTAGGATGATGAAGTCAGCTGGCAAAATGAATTTATCAATCTTGATCAGTACGTCCTTCACCTTTCCTTCTGAATAAACCAGAGATCTGTCAGCCAATTGGAGAGTCACGGATGTGGGCATAAGTTGCCCCACATTTAAGTGTCGAAAGATTGACAACGACATCAAATTTATGCTGGCCCCCAAGTCACACAGGGCTTTCCCAATATAGAGTTCTCCTATGGAGCAAGGAATAGTGAAACTCCTAGGATCGCTCATCTTCGGTGGGATAATAGATTTGGAACTTTGTGTTAGTGCCACCGTGGCAAATTTTCCAGCGCCTCTCTTCTTAGTTACCATGTCCTTCAGGATTAAGCATGCATTTCCTCAATCGCTTCACTGAAAGGAATATTAACATGTAATTGTTTTAACATAGATAGGAAGCGTTGGTACTGTACCTCTTCGTTTTTCTTTTTCCTTAGCCTTTGAGAGAAGGGTGGTAACTAGACTTTCACGGTTCCCGTTTCATTTGATTTTGAGTTTGATGCAACCTCAGGTTCTACTGCTTCATTCCCTCTTTCTTCTTCTTGCATTACCGCAATCTCAGGCTCAGCTGCGATGGAAGTTGATTTGTTCTGTTCCTTCTTTTCTCCTTCCACAATCTTTCCACTTCGCAATGTCACAACCTGACATTGCTCCTTTCCTGATCCCCCTGGGTTGCGTGGAAGCTCGGTTGAACTTGGCAAAGCCCCTTGCTGTCTACTTTTGAGCTCATTCGCAATCTGGCCCATTTGCAATTCAAGGTTGCGGATGGACGTAGCCTGACTTTGAAGCACTGTCTCGTTTTTCTCTATATATTGCTTCAATAAGCTTTCTAGAGAAGAAGATTGTGGTGGTTGTTGTGAGCTACTTGCTTGGTTGCTCTGTTGACCGTTACTACGTTGAAAGAATCCTGGTGGCCCTTCTTTTTGCGCCACAGATTGAAAATTTTGTTGTTGATTCTTCCAAGAAAAATTGGGACGCTTTTCCATCCGGGGTTGTAGGTGTTTGAAAAGGGGTTATTCTTTACAAAATATACAGACTGTGGATTTTGCGGGCAATCCTCCATCGCATGCCCATCACCGCAAGTCGCACACCTTGCGGTGTTTTGACTTATTACATTGATTTGCCCACCTTGCGGTGTTAGGCTACTGATCGCCATTCCTTGAATCAAATTCATCATTGCAGTCATTTGGTTTTGTAATGAAACAATAGCACCGTTATTTGCGTCAGAATCTTTGAGTCTTAATCTCTGGTCGCTCTCCCTCCAATCTTCATGATTCTTGGAGATGCGGTCCAGGATATTCTTCGCCTCATCGTAAGTTTTGTCAAGCAGACCACCAGCTGCTGCCGCATTGGCAGCGGTCTGCAAAGCAGGATTCAAACCATGATAGAAAATTTCCATTTGCAGGCAGTCTAGCAGTCCATTATGCGGACAATCTCGAACCAACCTTTTAAACCTCGCCCAAGCATCTCTGAGCGATTCGTCTATATATTGTTCAAAATTAGTAATAAGCTTTCTTCGTCTTGCGTTTTCGGTAGGTGGAAAATACTTCTTCATAAACTTCTCCACCACCTGCTCCCAAGAAATAATCTCTCCTGGTTCGAGAAAATAAGCCCATTTCCTAGCTTGATCAAAGAGAGAAAATGGGAACAACGTTAGTCAAACTTCTTCAAGTATTGCAGATTTTAATAAAACTTCGGAGGTGGGCATGCGGATCCTCGCCACGCCTTCCTCCGAATTGACCTGCAGCCTGGATCATCTGCAGCATCACCGGTTTCATTTCAAATATACTTCCGTCTAAGGCAGGCCTCATGATTTCCGAAGAGAAATCATAGAGGTTTGGCGATGCATAGTCCCTAATGGGCCTATTGCGATCGTTTGCCAACAAAATCGGATTTGCCATGACATTGTTGTTGTTTGGTGCTTCTCCTCTAAGCTGCTCTGCCATCTCTTCTTTATCGGATTGTGGTTGCTATTGGTGGTCTCGTAGTGTCCTTCAAAATGTTCTCTCAATCTCCGGGTCGTAGTTCACCAGAGATTGAGAGTTATACAAAGAAATCACAAAATTTACCATTAACAACTATTTTGCCGAAGTCCCCGGCAACGACGTCAAAAACTTGATGCGTTATTTTATTGAATGAAAATATGGATGATATGCGTTGATGGATTATGTTGTGCACTCAAGTCTCCCCAGTGGAATTCAAGTGTAAATTCTTCTGAGTTTCCTAGTGAGTCCAAGGTCGAACACAGGGACTTGTGAAAATAGTTGTGTTGGTGATTTTTATGAAAACTTGCGGCAACCAGTTAAATAAATAAAGCATTGGTTTGTTGTTTGCGTTGTTGAAAATAAATAATGAATGCAGTAGAGTTTGAAAAGAGTTAGTAAACAGGAAATACGATGAACATGCGGTGAACGGGTTGAGAAAAGTTTCGGCTAACACTCCTTAGAATGCGTTCATGCTTTGCGATCATGTAACATGCATACAATAGTAAACCATCTCTCGGCGTGAATGCTACGACTTCTAAGGCTAGAACGCATGCGATAAATATGCGATAAGTCTATAGGGTTTACACATAAACCTCTATCTCTATTTATGTGATGACAACATGACATTCACACAAATATGCGACCACATAATATCATTCCCATTCCTAGGATGCATGCGATGTAAGTTGACAAACAGAGCTTATCTCTAAGTCCCTATCTCTTGTTTATGCAAGCCTAATCTTGCTCTTTCGAGTTCAGATTCTAACCTAGCTCTTTCGAGACATTAAGTTCTTTCTTTAGATTCTCTCTCGAGTAACTCTAAAAGGTATTTTGCACAGCATAAAACAAGACAATCGCAAGCAATGAACTTCCTAGGTCATGTTAGCTTAGTTCTTCTCAATCCATTCAACTAGTTTAGCTACTCATGCGTATTAAGAGAGTGAGCAGATGTAGAAATAGAACTTCCATTGAATAGATATGAGATGAAGTACAAAATAACAATGCAAGTATAGTAAAGAGCCTGGAGCAATTTCTTGCTGCCAGGCGTTTACACTGTTTCTACTCGTGCTCTAAAGATATTCTCGCTTTCATGAGTGTTGGCTCGCTCTCTGCTCTTACGCCCCAAGGTTCTCTCTCGAGCTGTCTTGGACGTTCTCCCGCGTCACCACTCTTCTATTGCTCTACCGTAAAATAGAAAAGAAAACTATGAACAGAAGCACTGATGAATTCGTTAACTGATCAACTAATCGACTGCTTAACCCCTTCTCTGAAGAATGCACTTGGTATTTATAGGGCATCAGAGGTGAAAGGCGGCTTCTCTCTCCCGGTTGTACAGATGGGACAGTTTTAATTCCTGACTGATGTACCGGATAATTGTCACCGATAAAGCTGGATGTACTTTGTGACCGTTATTGGCTGTCAACTTAATTTGGATCCGACTGCAGTCAGCTTTCTGTCCCATCGATCTTAATTATCCTTTCATCCGGATGCGCCCACCATGTTGCACTGACCAAGTTGTGGTGATTCTTCTTAGGCGAATGTTTGCGAGCACGATCAACGCAAAGTCTTGTAGTGAAGTTGCACTCGACCAATATATTCCTATGATCGCAATTTTTACATTGTGTTAACACATATTCTGCACAAAAATTTAAAAATAAACTACTCTAATGCGTTGGACGCATGCAACCGCAATATTATAGAATTCATGCTTAATGGATGCAATTTAACATATCTCATCAATGCAATCCAACATTGTTTAAGAATTTAGCACTATGATAACGTGCATTTCTGCCCGTTATCATATGCCCACAGGGCATCGTCCAGCTTCATTGCTCAATCTTTTCGTTAAGGTTTTATCACCTTCTCTAATATCAGCTTGATTTCTCGATTGGACACTTCAGCTTGACCATTTGTCTGTGGGTGGTATGCGGTGGCCAGTTTATAGAGGATATTATATTTGAGTAGCAACTTGTTGACGATGTGATTAACAAAGTGGGAGCCTTAATCACTTATTATGGCACGTGGCATGCCAAAACCAGTGAAGATGTTTTTCTTCAAGAACTTGGAGACCGCCACCGCATCGCTTGCGGCGCACGATATCGCTTCTACCCATTTGGAAACGTAGTCGATGGCTAACAGAATGTATTTGTGACCATTCGATGGTGGAAATGGTCCCATGAAGTCTATGCCCCAGACATCATACAATTCCAACTCTAAGATGATTTTCATAGGCATCACGTGCTTCCATGAAATGTTTCCCATGCGTTGGCACCGGTCACAATTCATCGCATAGTCTCATGCGTCCTTAAATAATGTTGGCCAATAATACCCACTTTGTAACACTTTCGCTGCTGTGCGTTGGCCTCCAAAGTGTCCTCCATATGGCAAGTCATGACATTGTAATAATATGCGTTAGTGAGCAGCATCTGGTACACACAGGTGCAAAATCTGGTATGACTCCCTCTTGTAAAGATTTGGCTCATCCCAATAATATGATCTGCATTCATGTCTGAGCCGCCTCTTTTGGTGGGCGATATAGTCTTCGGGAAATTTTTCACAAACCAGAAAATTGACCACGTTCGCATGCCATGGCAATTCTTCAATTTTAAATAGTTGTTCATCTGGGAAAGTTGCATTCACCTCTGACTGGTTGCGGTCAACTTCTGGATGTTCTAATCTGGATAAATGGTCCGCAACCTGGTTCTCTATCCCCTTGTGATCAATGATTTTCATATCAAATTCCTGGAGGAGGAGAACCCATTTGATTAATCTCGGCTTCGCATCTTTCTTTGTCATCGAATTGTTGAAGTGGTCACTGTGAATGAGTACTTTAATTCCCAGCAAATAAGCTCTGAATTTTTCCAACACAAATACCACCGCAAGCAATTCTTTTTCTGTGGTGGTGTAATTTGTTTGAGCAGGGTTCAAGGTTTTGCTCACATATGCAATGGGATGTAGCATTGTTTTCTTCTTTTGCGCCAGCACTGTTCCCATCGCATAACCGCTTGCATCGTACATCAATTCAAAGGGCTGTGTCCAGTTCGGTGCGATCAACACAGGTGCGGTTGTTAATGTGCTCTTCAGTATCATGAATGTGTTGCGGCATTGATCATCAAAGTCGAACTTTCTTTCTGCCTCCAGCAACGCACTCAGTGGTCGTGTAATCTTTGAAAAGTCTTTCAATAAATGTCTATAAAGCCTAGCATGTCCTAAGAAGCTTCTAACAACCTTCACATTCACTAGAGATGGAAGCTTTTCAATCGCTTCAATCTTTGCCTTGTCCACCTCCAACCCATCCTTGGAGACCTTGTGCCCAAGCACAATACCTTCATTCACCATGAAGTGGCATTTCCCAATTAAGCACGAGGTTCGTCTCTTCACATCTTTTCAATATCTTCTCCAGAATGTCGAGACAGACTTCGTATGTTTTCCCATACACTGAGAAGTCGTCCATGAAAATTTCTACAGAGTCTTCAAGATATTCAGAAAAGATGGCCATCATACACCTTTGGAAAGTGCTCGGTGCATTGCATAGGCCGAACGGCATGCATCGAAACGCAAATGTTCCATATGGGCAGGTGAATGTGGTTTTCTCTTGATCTTCAGAAGCAATCATGATCTGGTTATAGCCGGCATATCCATCCAAGAAGCAGTATAAATCATTTCTAGCTAGGCAGTATAGCATTTGGTCGATAAAAGGAAAAGGGAAATGATCCTTCTTTGTTACCGCATTTAGTTTGCGGTAGTCCATGCAAATCTGCCATCCCGTGACGGTCCTCATTGGTATCAATTCGTCATTTGCATTGGGGATACATTGCACGGGGCTAACCCACTTGCTGTTGGCTATTGGATAAATAATTTTTGCGTCTAACCACTTAATTATCTCCTTCTTTATGACCTTCTTCATCGCAGGATTGAGTCTGCGTTGATGTTTGATCGATACCTTGTGATTGTCCTCGAGACGAATCCTATGCATGCAGTATGCGAGGCTGATTCCTCTAATGTTTGCGAGCATCCGACAAATTGCTTTTACATACTTTCTCAGGATGCTCAGCAACGCATTTTCTTGATCTTCATTAAGTGCAGAGGAAATTATTATAAATAGCTCTTCATTCTGCACCAGAAACGCATACTTCAGGTGGTTTGGAAGGGTCTTCAGCTCTATTGTTGGTGGTTGTTCCAAGGATGGTTTTGTTATTTTTCTTTCTTCATTCACTATCAACTTGTCTTTTGTTGATGTGATCATCTCATCTTCTTTGGTTTTTTTTTTGGTGATCGCATTTCCTGCTACTATGGATGTGGTCGCATCCTCATCTTCAGTCTTTTCTTCTTCATTCAAACTCAGTTGATCATCGGATTCATTGGGGTTTCCTTCATCAGGATATTTCATGGCTCGGATGATGTCAAACTTCAGCTTCTGTCCATTCACGCTCAGTGTAATCTCTCCTTTGTACACATCAATCTGAGCACGACCAGTGGATAAGAATGGTCGTCCCAGTATGATGGGTACATCCTTGACTACTTCATAGTCCAGGATGATGAAGTCTACCGGTAATATAAATTTATCGATTGTAACTAGAACATCTTTCACCTTCCCTTCTGGATGCACAAGGGATCTATCAGCCAATTAGATAGTCACTGTCGTAGGTGCCAGCTACCCCACATTCAGCCGCTTAAAGATTGAAAGAGGCATCAAGTTGATGCTGGCCACGAGATCGCAGAGCGCTTGACCGATGTATAACCCTCCAATAGAGCAGGGTATAGTGAAACTTCAGAGAGTGTGTCCACCTCTGAAGGAATGGTGGCAGCTGTATGTTCACGGTTCCCTGTTCTTTCGGCTCTGAGGTGGACACACTCTCTGGTTCCATCGCCTCCTTTACTTCTGTTTCTCCTCGAGCCAACGCAATCTCTGGTTCTAGTGCAATTGGAGCTGTCCGGCTAGGCTTCTTCTTCTCCTCTGCCACAATCTTTCTGCTACGCAACGTCACAACTTGACATTCCTCTTTTCCCATACCCCCTGGGTTGCGCGGGAGTTCTGTTGAACTCGGCAGGGCCCCTTGCGGTCTATTCTTGAGTTCCCCCGCAATTTGTCCCATATGAATTTTCAGATTGCGGATAGACGTCGCTTGATTCTGAAGCACTGTTTCATTCTTGTCAATATATTGCTTCAAAAAACTCTCCAAAGATGAAGATTGCGGTGTCTGCGAACTGTTGGCTGGATTTTGCGCCTGACCATTAGTTCGCAGGAAAAATCCAGGTGGCCTTTCTTTTTGCGCCACTGATTGAAAATTCTGTTGTTGATTTTTCCACGCGAAGTTAGGGTGGTTCCTCCATCTAGGGTTGTACGTGTTGGAAAACGGATTATTCTTCACAAAATAGACTGACTGTGGTTTCTCGGGCATTCCTCCATTGGATGGCCTTCATCGCAAGTAGCATAACCTGCGGTTGTCTGGTTGATTGCGTTAACTTGCCCACTGTGCATTCCTTGGCTACTGATTACGATTCCTTGAATCAAATTCATCATCGCAGTCATTTGACTCTGAAGGGATGCGATGGCCCCATTGTTCGTGCCACTGTCCTTGATTCTCAATCTTTGATCGCTTTTTCTCCAGTCTTCATGATTTTTAGAAATGCGATCAAAGATATTCTTGACCTCATCGTAAGTTTTATCTAGCAGATCTCCAGCACGTAGCCGCGTTGTCAGCCGTCTGCGAAGCAGGGTTCAATCTATGGTAGAAAATTTCCATCTGTAAACAGTTTGGTAAGCCGTTATGTGGGCAATCTCTTACCAGCCTCTTAAACCTCGCCCAAGCATTGCAGATTTCAATAAAACTCCGGAGATGGGCGTGCAGATCCTCGGCACGCCTTCCACCAAACTGTCCGGCCGTTTGAATCATCTGCAACATAATCGGTTTCATTTCAAACCTCGATCTGTCCAGAGCTGGCCTCATGATTCCTGGGGACAAATCATATAGGTTGGGCGACACATAGTCTTGAATGGGTCTATTGCGGTCATTCACCAGGAGGATGGGGTTGGCCATTATATTATTTGAGTTTGCAGCCCTCTCTTTCGATTGTTTCGCCATTCTTGAAGTTTTGTCTTTTTGTTGTTGGCGGTTGTTTCTCAATCTTTGTTGGAACGTTCTTTCAATCTCTGGGTCATAATTCGCCAGAGATTGAAAGTTGCGAAGAAAATCAAGAAAATTATCGTTAGCACAATGTGTTGTCGTAGTCCCCGACAACGACGCCAAAACTTGATGGTTGTTTAATGTGATGAAATAATGGTGTAGAATGTGATGGTGGAATATGCGTTGTGCATGCAAGTTTTCTCAGCAAGATCCAAGTATAAATCCTACTGAGTTTCCTGGTAAGCCCAAGGTCGAACACAGGGACTAAGGAAAACAGTATGTGACGGTAATTTTAGAACACTTTGCGGTAACAAATAAATCAAAGGGTTGGTTCGTATGTTGTTTGAAGTATAAAGTTTATACGGCGGAATTTGAGAAAGGAGTTAATAACACGAAAGATACAATGAGTATGCGGAGGAATGGGTTGAGAAGGCCTTTAGCTAGCATTTCCTAAGATTACATTCAAGCTATGCAATCATGCTACACACATGCGACAGTAGTTCATTTTCCAATGCAAATGCGATAGCTCCTAGTATTAGGATGCATGTGATGTATGCGATGATGTCTATAGAGATTATTCCTAAGTCTCTACTTCTTGCCTATGCGATGATGAATGATGCACAGAGGTACAAGATGATCACATACAATCATATCCTATCTCTAGGGTGCATGCTATACGTTAATAACAAACAAAACTTATTCCTAAGCTTCTATCTCTTGATTATGTGTTTCTAATTTGACTCTCTCGAGCCCAGATTCTAATCTGACTTTTCCAAGCCTAGATTCTATCCTTAGACTACCCTCCCGAGTATCTCTAAAGGATGAATGAAGCATACATAATACAAGATGATCGCATAAAGTGAAGTTCTCAGGTTATGCTAGCTAAGTACTTCTCAACCCATTCAACAGTTTTAGCTACTCATGCGTACTGTAAAGAGAGTGGACAAATATAAAAATGCAATTTCCATTTTATAAATAAGTTCAGATTACAAAATGACAATGCAAGAATAAAGGTCGAGAGCCTGGTAGCAATATCTTGCTTCCCAAGGCTTTTACACTGAGTCATCTCTATTCTGCCCAAAGATGTTCTTGCTTCCACACAAATTGGCCCTCTCTCTGTTTTCGACTCTTCCCGGCACTCTTTCAAGTTAACTAGAATGATCTCTCGGCGTAATCTCCCTTCACTCACTTCCACCTTCTAAGTAAAAGAAAACTATGAATAAGGTTGCTGTCTTCTATATGGTGAGCTCTCTAAACTGAGCGAACTCCTTCAACGAAGGTGACCTTCGGTATTTATAGAGCTTAGGGCGAAGAACTTTTTCCCTCGAATGATTGCACTGATACTTTTTCCCTCGAATGATTGCACTGATAAGATGTCATTAATTCTCTGTCTAATGCGCCGTATTTGTCACCGAAAAGTTGAATGTACTTGCTACAGTATGTCGTTAACGGCTTGTCAACTTAATTTGAAATCGACCGTCATCAGCTTTCTATCCCATCGTGATTTATTAAGCTTTCACCTTGATGCACCCACCTTGATGTGTCAGCTCTATGCGGCCACCTTCTTGAGCAGATTTTTACGAACATAAACGATCGCGTAGCCTTGCGGTCGCAATCTCTTATGCGCTCGGACGCTAATTTCCTTAGATCGCAATTTCGCCTTGCGTCAATGCATTTTCCTGCATAAAATACATAAATTAGCTGTTTTAATGCGATGGACGCATGCGATTGCAATGTTGCAAACTTAATGCTTTTGGATGCAATATTATATATTTTTACCGTCGCAAACCTACATTGTTTTATATCTTTGCACTGTAATAACGTGTGTTTCTGGCCGTTATCATTCATGGAAACCCTCATGTCCGATTTCCTTCAGTGGGAGGGTTGTGTGAAAGCCTAGGCATAACCTGGGTTTAGTAGAAACTCAAGTTATCAGTTCTTGCTGATGGCATCGAGAATCAAGAAGTTGTGGGTATAGGATGCATTCTCTATTTTTTGATAATAAGAAGTCTACTATATAACTGATATGTTTACAGTAATCCTCTCGACTGAAGTGTTCAAGGGTCACCTAGTGAGACTAAGACTACGAGTTATCTAATCTAGGGAAAGTGAGAGATAAACCCATAGGTATATGATACCTAGTGAAGAAAAACCCATAGGTATATGATACCCAGTGGAGACGAGCTATGGGTATGTGATGCCCTAGTTTATTTTATTTCTCTAAAAACTCAGAAACTCAACATTATGTTTAATATGTGTGTTACTGCTGGAGTTTTAGTCCAAGTGGGAGTTTATTGGGTTTTATGTCCTAAAATTCGTGGTTCGTAAACAATAAACTTATTATATTAATCAACATATAGTATTGAAGTTGTAGTTGTTATTGAATATATGAATTGCTCAAAACCTAAATCCAATAAACTAAATATTCATGGCTATCACATGAGTACTTGAACTTTATGAGGAGACATAAATGTGGATCAAGTTTGAGTAGATAGTCAAAATGGTCTACAGTATACAAATAAGATTGGGTACCTTATTCTGAGGACACTTTCGAATATGGACCACTTTGTAGATGTTACAACGGTTGTTAAGTGAATCATCATCCTTCAACAATACCAACAGACACACTTGTAGAAGCACCTCAAGCAACTACCAAACCTAAAAGAGTTGAATTAGAAAGAACACCTAGCTCTACTAGTTATTCTCAACCAAGCACGTCCAACGTAGGGGGAGTACCTAATGTGTGTCTGGATGCACCTTTCTCCTGATGCCTACAGAAGAAGAATGACGAAAACCAGTTCAAATTCTTCCTCGATGTTCTTAAGCAACTACACATCAACATTCCACTCATTGAAGCATTAGTACAGATATCGAGTTACGTGAAGTTTCTGAATGATATTTTATCAAAGAAAAGGAAGATCAGGGAGTTTGAGACCGTGGCATTGACTCAGGAATGTGGCACACTGTTCAAAAGAAATATTCCTGAGAAACAAAGAGACCTAGGTAGCTTTAGAATCTCATGCTTGATCGGAGGAGTAGATGTGGGTCATTCGTTATATGACTTACGAGCTAATATCAACTAGATGCCCCTCTCGATTTTCAAAAAGCTCTAAATTAGTGAGGCAACACCTAACATGGTAATGTTACAGCTTGTGGATAGATCCATCATATACCTTGAATGGAAGATCGAAGATGTATTAGTAAAGTTTAACAAGTTTATTTTTCTAGATGACTTCTTTAATCTGGACTATGAAGCTGACAAAGGTGTCCCAATCATCTTTGGACTCCCATTTTTAGCTACCGAAAAAGTCTTGATTGACATACATAAAAGGGAATTGACTATGTGTGTAGACAATCAGGAAGTAAAATTCAATGTGTTCAATGCATTGAAGTTCCCCGATGACGGAGAATCTCGTCAGTTTATTAAACAGATCAACTACTTGAGAAAGAGGAGAACCAAGAAGTGGACTAAGGATGTGAAGTCCATGCGTTTTGTGAAGGCACAAGAAAATTTGAGCCGCTATGTCTAGATGAGCGACAATCAAAGCCACCACTCCCTTCTCTGGAAAGCCACCAACGTTTAAGCTTAAACCTCTCACATGCCAACATAAATAAGTTTTTCATGGCAACAACAATACTTTACCTGTTATAATTTCACCTAAACTTTCTCTTACTAATGAACAACTTTATTGAAGATACTAAAAAAGAATACACACATAATCAGTTGGACGTTGGCTGACATCAGAGGGATTAGCCCATCTTATTCTATGCAAAAGATCAGGTTAGAAAGAGGGAAACAAGAACAATTGAGCCCCAATGCAGGCTCAATCCTCTTATAAAGGAGGTAGTGAAGATAGAAATCATCAAGAGGCTCGATGCAGGGGTTATCTACCGCATTTTTTATATTAGCTAGGTGAGTCCAGTGCAATGCGTGTCAAAGAAAGGCGGCACGACTTTGATCATCAATAGAAACAACGAGCTAATTCCATCTAGAACTATTATGGGATCGCACATCTGTATGGATTATAGGAAACTGAATGTGTCGACCAAAAAGGACCATTTTTCACTCTCCTTCATTGATCAAGTTTAGCCAGACTAGCTGAAAAGGAGTTTTATTGCTTTTTGGATGGATACTCTGGCTATAATCAAATCCTCGTCGCCTTAGAAGACTAGGACAAGACAACATTTACTTATCCCTTTGGAACGTTTGCGTTCCGACGCTTGCCCTTTGGGTTGTGTAATGCACCAGAACATTTCAAAGATGTATGACGGCTATCTTCTCCGATTTTCTGGAGCAATCTGTTGAAATGTTTATGGATGATTTCTCAGTCTTTAGAGGCTCTTACTTGACCTATCTTAACAACCTGAAGCTGTCCTTGCCAAATGCAAGGAGACCAATTTAATGTTTAATTGGAAAAAAATGTCACTTTATGGTGACAAAGGGTATTGTGTTTGGCCACAAGGTTTTTAAGGTAGGATTGGAAGTTGATGACACAAAGATAGACGTAATTGTGAACTTGCCCACACCTGCAAATGTTAAGACCCTGATAAGCTTTTTAGGCCATGCAAGTTTCTACTAGAGATTTTTCAAAGGATTCTCCCAAATCGCGTGTCCACTGAGCACGTTGTTAGAACAGAAAAGGCCTTATGTATTTGATGAAAACTGCCAACATGCATTTGAAACTTCGAGGCATGTGTTAATAACAACACTTATACTGGTGGCTCCTGACTAGATGTAACTTTTCATCTTGATGTGCGATGCTAGTGATGTAGCAGTTGGAGCAATGTTGGGTCAAAAGATGGGAAATCTTATACACCTTATCTCTTATGTGTCCAAGACGCTTAACAAATCTCAAGAACATTATACGACAATAGAGAAAAAAATGTTGGCAGTTGAAGGAACTCTAAAACTAGAGTACCAGTGAACGGAAGCAGATCATTCCAAACTCCATTATGAAAGAACACATATGATAACGGGTAGAAATACACGTTATTACAGCGCAAATAAGTAAAACAATGAGAGAATGCGACGGTAAAAATAAACAATATCATGTCCAAAAGTGTCAAACTGAGAAAATTGTGATCGCATGCACCCATCGCATAAAAGCAGTTAATTTACTTATTTTATGCAGGAAAAATGCGTTGGCACAAGTAAAATTGCGATCCAAGGAATTAGGCATCTGCACGCATGAAAGATTGCGATCGTAAAGTCATGCAATCGTATGCGATCGCAAGAAGTTGATCAAGAAGGTGGCCACATAAAGACTGCACATCAAGGTGACAGTATAATAAATCATGATGGTACGAAAAGCTGATGACGGTCAAATCCAAATTTAGTTGACAAGCCATTAAAGCCACACTGTAGCAAGTACACTCAACTTTCGATGACCATTAATCGGCACATCAGAGTAGGAGATTTAATGACCGCCCATCATTGCAATCATTAGAGAGAAAAGCTGCTTCACCTTGAGTTCTATAAATACTAAAGGCTACCATTGTACCAGGGATCGCCAGATATAGAATAGAGAACAAGTTAGAGAGCCGTTAGTCTGTTCATATTCATACTTATACTTAGAAGATGGAGACAAGCTAAGAGACAAAGAAGCCGAGAGATCATTCCCAAACAGATCAAGAGACTACGGGAAGCGCTACAAAGGGAGAAAGGGCTAACGCTTGCGAAAGCAAGAATATTCATCTGGACAGAGTTGGAGTAAAAAAGACAGTGTAAAAGGCCACGGGAAGCAAGACATTGCTACCAGGCTTCTTATCTCTACTTTCCATTGCTATTCTGTATTTAGCATTTTATTTATAGAAAATGGAAATCTCATTTCAACTGATGTTCAATATCTCCATACTTCACATGGGTAGCTAAATTTTCAAATGGGTTGAGAAGTACTTAGTTAGGTGAAGCAAGAATATTCATCTAGACAAAGTTGGAGTGAAAAAGACAGTGTAAAAGGCCACGAGAAGCAAGACATTGCTACAAGGCTTCTTATCTCTACTTTCCATTGCTATTTTGTATTTAGCATTTTATTTATAAAAAATGGAAATCTCATTTCAACTTATGTTCAATATCTTCATACTTCACATGAGTAGCTAAATTTTCGAATGGGTTGAGAAGTACTTAGCTAGCATGACCTTTACATTTTATGCGGTCATCTTGTCTTATGTATGCGTCATTCACCCTTTAGAGATACTTAAGAGAGTAGTCTAAAGATAGAATCTAGACTTGAAAGGGTCAGATTAGAATCTAGGCTTAAGAGAGTCAAATTAGAATCTAGGCTTGAGAGAGTCAGATTAGAACCGCATAAGCAAGAGATAGAAACTTAGACAAAAGTTCTATTGCAATTAACGCATCGAATGCACCCTAGAAATAGGATATGATAGTATGCAGTCATCTTGTGTATGTGTACATCATTCATCATCATATAGACAAGAATAGAGGCTTAGACATAAGTCCTATCGACATTTTCATATACATCGTATGGGTCTTAGAAATAGGAATTATGGCATTTGCATTGAGAGAAGACATGTTGTTGTTTGTGTGTAGCGTGATCACATAACTTGTACACAATCTTAGGAAGTGTTAGCTAAACCCCTTCTCAACCCGTTCATCGCATACTTATTGTAATTCTCGATTTCATCAACTCTTAAACAAAACATTCTTAAACAAAACACCATCCAACTTATTTGTTTTCGCCACCACAAGGGAAGCAAATTTACTATCGCATATTTACTCAGTAGTCCTTGTGTTCGACCTTGGACTTACCAGGAAACCTAGTGCGGCTTATACTTGGGTCTTATTAGGAAAACTTGCATGTGCAATGCATAACACATCACCGCAAACTCATACCATAATTGCATCACAGTTTACAACGCATCAACATCATCATACTTAAATGATTATGCATTAAAGATAAATTACGATACTTCTTAACAAAATTACAAGGGATCAAGTGACAATACCTTTCAAGGGAACCTTTCTTCCACGTATTTCCTTCGATTGATTAGCAACGGCAGTAGTCAACTCGAAAACACATGAGCAACTGGAAAATCCTTGATCACCAGTAAGTAAAACTCGATCCTCGACCCTCAAACAAAACTCGACCCCCCACAAGATTAACCTTGGTATTCTCAGTGTGAGAATTCAGGAGTTATGGACTCTGTATGATTTTGGATAGAGGAAAGGAGGAAGTAAACGATCAAGTAGACGATCGAGTAATAAACAGAAAGATCGTGTAGAAGATTGAAGTCTATCGTATAGACTTGACACTCGATTGTGTAGTCAAAAGTAATCTGATTACTTACTACCTTTGTTTGCGTTAAATGAATCCGAAAAACTATTTTTCATTTTATCCCCTTTTCCATAATAACTGAGTAACCACCCACTAAGTCGGTTATTGGAGAAAAAGAATTATCAATTATCCATAATTAATAAATTATAAATAAATACAATAACTAAGTTATCATATTATATTTATAACCTATAGTTTTAATATTCCATCATATGTAACATATAAACCATAGTTCTTTTTCTCTTTTATGGCATTTAATATAAATCATATTTATATTAATTCATCCAGTCAAATAATAATGTATCAAATACATTAAATCAATTATATCATATATAATTAAATTAATTTATTTATATCAGATATAATCAAATTCCCTCTTGTTAATTTGAACATTGATGCGTTGTAAATGTGATGCGATTATGGTGTATGTTTGCAGTGATGAGTTATGCGTTGCACATGCAAGTTGTCCTAGTAAAACTCAAGTATAAATCTCACTAGGTTTTCTGGTAAGTCCAAGGTAGAACATAGGGACTACTGAGTTACTTTGCAACAGTAAATTTGATTCCTTTGTGGTGGCAAAAACAAATAAGTTGGTTGGTGTTTTGTTTAAGTATAAATCCTATGCGACGGATTCGGGTAAAGAGTTGATGAAATCGAGGATTACAATGAGTATGCGATGTAATAGGATATGATAGTATGCGGTCACATGCAAGTTTTGTTTGCTATTACGCATCGCATGGACTCTAGAAATAGGATATGATAGTATGCAGTCACCTTGTGTATGTGTGCATCATTCATCATCGCATTGACAAGAATAGAGGCTTAGACATAAGTCCTATCGACATTATCGTATACATCGCATGCGTCCTAGAAATAGGAACTATGGCATTTGCATTGAGAGATGATATGTTATGTGTGTGTAGTATGATCGCATGACTTGAACGCAATCTTAGGAAGTCTTAGCTAAATTCCTTCTCAACCCGTTCAGTAATTTAGCTACTCATGCGATGTATGGAGAGATTGAACATAAGTTGAAACGCAATTTCTATTTTCTATAAATTAAATGCAAAATACAGAATAAGAATATAATATAGAGATAAGAAGCCCGGTAGCAATGTCTTGCTTCCCGTGGCCTTTCACATTGTCTTTCCACTCCAACTCTGCCTAGAAGAATATCCTTGCTTTCGCAAATGTTAGCCCTCTCTCCTCTTGAAGCGCTTCTCGTCGGTCTTTCGAGCTGTCCAGGAATGATTTCTCGGTGTCTTCTTCTCTTCGCTCATCTCCGTCTTTTAAGTGTAAGAGTAACTATGAACAGACTAATGACTATCTACTTTGTATCTGATCTAACTTGTTAACTCTTTTACAATGGTGGCATCCGATATTTATACAGCTCAAGGTGAAGAAGCTTTTCTCTCTAATGATTGCTATGATGAGCGGTCATAAATCTTCTGCTCTGATGCACTGATTAATGGTCATTGAAAAGTTGAGTGTACTTGCTATAGTGTGTCGTTAATGACTTGTCAACTAAATTCAGATTCGATCGTCATTAGCTTTCCATCCCATCATGATTTATTATGCTTTTACCTTGATGCGCCGTCTTTATGCGGCCACCTTCTTGAGCAACTTCTCGCGAGCGCATACGATCGCATGACTTTCGATCGCAATCTTTCAATGCGCGGACACCGAATTCCTTGGATCATAATTTTACTTGCATCAATGCATTTTTCCTGCACAAAATAAGTAAATTAGCTGTTTTTATGCAATGGGCGCATGCGATCGCAATATTCTCAGTTTAACGCTTTTGGACATGATTTTGTATGTTTTTATCGTCGCATTCCCTCATTGTTTTACTTCTTTGCGTTGTAATAACGTGCATTTCTACCCATTATCAAACATTTCAAACTAACCCAAAAACTTATTCTCAACTTGAATTCATTGAGCTGGGAACCTTATGAACCTGTTGCTTGAAGCTCCAACGGTACATGAATAACCAACTAGACTCTTTAATCACGATATCCACCATCTGTTAACTGCCGGACACTCTACTAAAGACCGATAGCTGCACTTTTCGCACTACAAATATATTTTTGTGTCCATTGGAAATAATACGATAACCATGCAATGACCCTTCACAAATCGCTCATAAGTACAACTAGGCCAATTTACCATTTTGTCTCTATAGTTACTTCTAACTTCTTAAATACTATTGATTCCTCTAACGAACAATAGATCATAGTCCCACTATGACTAAACCCTTCTCGGGCCAAGAAAAAGTGTAGCGCCACATTGTTCAAGCCCCGAAATCAACCCTTAAGGGAGCAATTTATCTACTTACCCTTGTTTTAGGGAAGGAGTGAATTTCATCTTATGTAGTTGAGTTCCCAGCTCCCCAACACGAATCCCCAAAATGGTAGGTTTGAGTCGGCGATCTGGCCACTCACACCCATACAAATCAAAGGACTGCCCTCATAGGCAGAAGTTCACAACTCACTCAGGATTAAGGTCATGTTACCTATGGTCATCTTAGTGAAATGAAAGTCTCAATTATGAACGACGTCATATAACGAGACTAAACATTTCATGGTCTGATCTTATACAATCTTCTTTGTATATAGTATCCATGCTCGCATGTCTAATATACGAATGGTCAGGATCAGATCATTTGTAGCACTTTACAACATTTGTAACACCTACAAAGCAGGCCACACTCGTAGTATCACCAGGATAAGGTATCCCTCCTTTATCCATATACTACAGACCATTTAGGTTATCACTTAAAGCACAATTCACTTCTATGTCTCCACATACATGCTTAAGTTACAACGATAACTATGGATCTTAGTTTGTTGGTTTGTGGTTAATGCAACTACAATATCTCATATTTCATAGACTGAAGTGAATAGAATATCTCATATTATAAACCATAAAATGTTTGTTCATACATGTGTTTACAAACTATAGAACCTTATGAGATTTAGGGCATCAACCCAATAGTAGTGGTGTTTGATATTGAAAATTTTCAAGCATATATGGTTGGTACGTTTGCAACAATCTATACTGACCACACTTCCATTTAGTTCTTGATGGAAAAGAAGGACACAAAGCCTAGACTTATTAGTTGGGTATTACTGTTACAAGAGTTTGACCTGGAAATTACGGACAGGAAAGAGACAGAAAATCAGGTGGTTGACCACTTGTCATGCTTAGAGAATAAGGAATTTCAGTTGGGACTAGTCGAAATTGAAGAAAAACTCCCTGACGAATGCCTGTTGAAAGTTGAGGATCGAGAACCTTGGTATGCTGACATTGTCAACTACTTAACTACCAAGTTGTTTCACCGGTGCTACCTTCATGCATATTCGTGTAGACATCGCAAGCTTGGGTTGGGGAGCTACCTTTCCAGAGGAAGAGGCAGCGACTAGCCATTGGGCTTGGCTGGAGATAGCAACCTTGGACGATGGAGGTGGGATGAAAGAGGAAAAGGTGAAAGAAAAATGGAAAGGGAAGAGAAAGAACTTATCGGGCTGTCTCCGGCGAAGGTCAGGGAGTCGTTTTGGCTATTAGAGGCATCTGGCATTGTTTCCAGTGACCGGAGCAATACAAACGACAGCAAGGAAGGAAGAAGAAAGCTTAGGGCAGAGGGGAAATATTGCGAGGAAGAAGAAGAAGAATCAGAGAGGAAAAGGCTAGGCTTATATAGGCAGACACATGAAGAGGGAGAGAGGGGACAGACACGACGCGTGTCAGTTACACGTGATGTTTCGTCTACGCATTTAGTGCGGTCCTAAAAAGACATGCACAGGGCCATGCAAACACTCGAATGCTCCGCCTCCCATTATAACGACTTTTTCAATTTCATCACATGGTCATGCGTTGGTTTGATTCTATCGCACCGATTCAAATTCCTCAACTCAAGTTAACAATGATTTTGGTTGTCTTTGTCAACAAGTAATGTCAAACATACATTCAAAAGGCATTAAAAAATTCTCTGCCAAACAAAATTTTGAACAAGAACAAAAAGAAAGCATAATGTACAAAGAAAAAAAATAAAAGCATAGAAAAGGAAGCATCCCTGGAATATAAGTATCTGATTGCACGCAAGGACAACTTCGACGCAAACTTCAAGTAGGCTGGCGTAGGTCAATGAATGTTTTACAACGCTCCGCATCCCCTTCAAAGTACGGTTTGACTCTTTGCCCATTTACTTTGAAGGCATTTGATCCATCCTCTCGAGTGAGTTCAACAATTCCATGAGGGAAGATTTCCATGATGATGAATGGTCCGAAATAACTAGATATTAATTTTCCTGGGAATAACCGTAAACGCGAGTTAAATAACAAGACTTTTTAACCAACAAATAATTCTTTCTTACCGATGTGTTGGTCGTGCCAAAGTTTGGTCTTTTCCTTGTATATTTTTTGCATTTTCAGTTTTCAGCCGTTATTCATCCAACTCGTTCAATTATAGCTTTTGATTCCAGCGGCTTCCAGGTCTAAGTTTAGCTTTTTGATCACCTAGAATGTTTTGTGTTCTAACTCTAGCGGCAAGTGGCATGCTTTCCCAAACACTAGGGCATACGAGGAAATTCCTATTGGTGTTTTGAACGTGGTTCAGTATGCCCAAAGTGCCTCACCAAGTCTATGCGCACAATCCTTACCCATAGCATTGACTACCTTCTCTAGAATTGTTTTGATTTCTCTATTTGAAATTATTTTGTGAGTGGTAGGCGGTGGCCACCTTGTGCCTAACATTATATTTAGTAAGTAACTTAGAAATAATACGGTTTATGAAATGCGTACCTTCATCGCTAATTAACGTCCTGGGTGTTCTAAAGGATGTAAAGATGTATTTTGTCAAGAATTTCGCAACAGTCACCCCATCATTTTTGGCACAGGTTGCCGTCTCAACCCACTTTGATACATAATCTACTAAACACAAGATATATTGATGTTTATAGGAGGGAGGAAACGGCCCCATGAAATCAATGCCCCAAACATCAAATAGTTCCACCTCAAGTATGTTCTTCAGGGGCATTGCATTTCTCGCTATATATTACCTATGTGTTGGCACCAGTCACATTTGATCTCATAGTCTCTTGAGTTTTTGAACAGTGTAGGCCAGAAGTACCCACTTTGAAGGACCTTTACAATAATCCTTTATCCTCCAAAGTGGCCTTCGTATGGGGAGTCATGGCATTCAGACAGTATGCATTACACCTCAACTTTGGGAATAAATTGATGCATGATCAAATCAGGGCCCTGCTTGTAAAGGAATGGCTCATCTTAGTAGTAAAACTTGTTATCGTGTATAAGCCTTTTTCTTTATTGAGCATTGAACTCCTTAGGAAACTGCTTGATAGTTAAGTAGTTGACAATATCAGCATACCAAGGTTCTCGATCTTCAACTTTCAACAAGCATTCGTTAGGGAATTTTTCTTCAATTTCTGCCAGTCACAACTAACATTCCTTATTCTCAAAGTAGGACAGGTGGTTAGCCACCTAATTCTCTGTCTCTTTCCTGTCCGTAATTTTCAGGTCAAACTCTTGTAATAGTAGTACCCAACGAATAAAGCTGGACTTTGCGTCCTTCTTTTCCATCAAGAACTTAATGGCAAGGTGACCAGTATAGATTTTTGCAGATGCACCAACCAGATATACTCGAAGTTTTTCAATTGCAAACACCACCACCAGCATTTCTTTTTCTGTGGTCGTATAATATTCTTGAGATTGTTAAGCATCTTAGATACATAGAAGATAGAGTGTATAAGAGTTCCCTTCTTCTAACCCAGCATTACTCCAACTACTACATCACTGGCATCGCGCATCAAGATGAAAGGTTGCATCCAGTCAGAAGCCACCAATATAGGTGTTGCTGTTAACACATGCCTCAAAGTTTCGAACGCATGTTGGAAGTTTTCATCAAATTCATATGGTCTATTCTATTTTAACGACGCGCTCAGTGGATGCGTGATTTAGGAAAATCCCCTGACAAATCTTCGATAGAAACCTGCATGGCCTAAAAAGCTTCTTGGGGCCTTAACATTTGCAGGTGCGGGCAACTTCGTGATCATGTCTATCTTTGCCTCATCAACTTCTAATCCTGCCTTAGAAACCTTGTGGCCAAGCACAATACCCTCTGTCACCATAATGTGACATTTTTTCCAATTAAACACTAAATTGGTCTCCTCGCATCTGGCAAAGACAACTTCAAGGTTGTTAAAGCAGGTCAAATAAGAGTCTCCAAAGAATGAGAAATCAACCATAAACCTTTCAACAGATTGCTTTAGAAAATCAGAGAAGATAGCCATCATACATCTTTGGAATGTTCCTAGTGCATTACATAACTCAAAGGGCATGCGTCGAAATGCAAACGTTCCAAAGGGACAAGTAAATGTTGTCTTGTCCTGGTCTTCTAGGGCGATGAGGATTTGATTATAGCCAGAGTATTCATCCAAAAAGCAATAAAACTCCTTTCCTGCCAGTCTGGCTAAACTTGATCAATGAAGGGGAGTGAAAAATGGTCCTTCTTAGTCGACACATTCCATTTCCTGTAGTCCATACATATGCGTCATCAAGTAATAGTTTTAGAGGGAATTAGCTCATTGTTGCTATTAATGACCACCGTCGTGCCGCCTTTCTTTGGCATGCATTGCACCGGGCTCACCCAGCTACTATCATAAATGAGGTAGATAACCCCTGCGTCGAGCCACTTGATGTTTTCTTTCTTCACTACCTCCTTCATAAGAGGATTGAGCCTGCATTGAAGCTCAATTGATCTTGTTTTCCCTTCTTCTAATCTGATCTTTTGCATACAATAAGATGGGTTAATTCCTCTGATGTTAGCCAGCATTCAACCTATTGCGCGCGTATGCTTCTTTAATACCTACAATAAAAGTTGTTCATTGGTAGGAGAATGTATAGATGAAATTATAATGGGTAAAGCATTGTTGTTGCCAAGAAAAGCATATTTAAGATGATTCGAAAGAGGTTTAAGCTCAAGCATTTGTGGCCCTTCCAGAGAAGGGACCGTTGGTTTTGATTACTGCTCATCTAGACATAGCGACTCAAATTTATTTGTGCCCTCACTCAACGCATGGACCTCACATCCCTGGTCCACTTCCTGGTTCTCCTTTTCCTCAAGTAGTTGAACTGATTCAATAAACTAACAAGATTCTACATCATCAGGGAACTTCAATGCATTAAACATATTGAATTTTACTTCCTGATCGTTTACACGCATGGTCAACTCCCCTTTATATACATCAATCAAGACTTTGCTGGTAGCTAAAACTGGGCGTCCAATGATGATTGGGACGTCTTTGTCAACTTCATAGTCCAAAATAATGAAGTCTACCAGAAAAATAAATTTGTCAACCTTTACTAATACATCTTCGATCTTCCCCTCAGGGTATGTCATGGATTTGTCCACAAGATGTAATGTTAAGGCGTTGCCACACCAATCTCGAGCTTTTTGAAAACTGAGAGGGGAATCAAGTTTAACAATGCACCACACTACTGAGTCAATGCCACAATCTCAAACTCGCTGATCTTCCTTTTCTTTGATAAAATATCCTTCAGAAACTTCATGTAACTCGGTATCTGTTCTAACGCTTCAATGAGTGGAATGTTTGACGTGTAGCTGCTTAAGAACATCGAGGAATCATTTGAACTGGTTTTTGTCATTCTTCTTCTGTAGGCGCCAGGGGAAAGGTGCATCCATCAGGTAATCCCCCTACGTTGGACGTGCTTGGTTAAGAATGACTAGTAGAGCCAAGTGCTCTTTCTGATTCAACTCTTTCATGTACCATAGTTGCTTGAGATGTTTGAATAAGTGTGTCTACGGGTATTATTGAAGGATGACGATTATCATTTCTTTGGTCTTTACTTTTTTTCTTCCACTAATGGTCTACTGCTGTGCAATGTCACTACTTGACATTTCCTCTTTCCATTATTCTATCAGGGTGCTTCAGTGTTGCTGGGCAAGAAGCCATGCGGCCGGCTCTTCAGCTCACTCGCAATTTGTCCAACCTGCATCTCTAGATTTCCAATTGATGACGCTTGACTTTTTAATAACGCGTTGTTTTGGGCTATATACACTTTCAACAGGTTCTCAAGCAGGGAAGATGAACTTGACGTATTGCCCCCTCTATTGAAAGATTGATGTTGTGGTTGTTGTTGCATGGGCTGGAATCCAGGTGGCGGTCCTTGCCTGTGCTGTTGATGTGTTCCAGACTAATCTTGATTTTTTTGGTTACCACAACAAGAAAAGTTTGAATGGTTTCTCCATCCAGGGTTTTATGTATTGGAAAATTGGTTGTTTTTCACGAGACAAACTGATTGCGGATTTTACTAGAAATTATCATAGGTATGCGACACCCCGCAACCCACACAACCTAACATGGGTTGCATTGTTCTTTGTTAAGTTCTTCAGCAAGTTTGTCATTACGGCCACCTATACTAAAAGATTAGTTACTGTGTTAGAATTAATCACACCTTGCCATCGCCACCTATTATCTATTCTGGAATCATATGCATCGTCAACCCACTCCATACTATGTTTGGCAATTCTATCCAAAATCTCTTTGGCTTCATTGTAAGATTTGTCCATAAGGTCGTTTATGGCGGCTGCATCTGCTGCCATCTGAGCTGGTTCATTCGGTTCTCTATAGAAAGTCTCCATCTGGACAGTTAGAGGCAATCCATGGTTAGGATAGTTTTTTTCCAGCCTTTTGAATCTTTCTCATGCGTCACTGAGTGTATCAGAGTCTCCTCGCTCAAAATTCATAATTTCCTGACGCCTCCATGCATTGACTGTGGGAGGGAAGTATTTTGGCATGAAATTCTCTACCAGCTTATACCACATCGTTATCTCATAAGGCTCCAAGGAGCTTACCCATCGCTTAGCATCGTCTCAGAGTGAATATGGGAACAAAGATAGTCTAATTGCTTCTTGCGTGATTCCAGGAATCACAAATGAATTATAGATCTCTAGGAAGCATTTCATATGGGCGTGTTGGTCTTCGCCATGGGTACCACCAAATTTTCTTGCAATCTGTAACATTTGTAGCATGACAAATTTAATTTCAAACCAAGTCCCGTCAGGCGTTGGATAAATGATCCCAGATGAAAATTTACACCAACTGTCAATGCATGATCCTGTACCTAAGCACTTAAGGATTGTGTCATCCTCTATCGTGCATCTGGCAACACCCCTGACCATAGAACTTCTAGCCACCATCTTTCCTATCGACGTAGCCCCTCATTCTACCGCATCCTCTTTAAGTCTGCCACATACACCCTCTGACCCTCCCCCAGTTATACCACCACCATCAACTAATCCATCAAGTCCCAACATTTCTGCATTGGAGCTTGCTGAGCATTCTGAAGATTCTCAGCCTAGTCCTAGTGAGTTGGCTCGAATAGATGAGCAAAAGTTTTTTGGAAACATTTTAGCCAGCCTCGACCAGAGACAAGAGTTTCAAGGGGTGGATCAGCCAATGCATCGAGATACTGAAGTGCTGTCGATTGCAAATGAGGAAGCAGGAGAAAGGAATGGAAGAGCATCAACCCCATAAGAGGAAGAATTAGATGATGTTGATCCCGATGCGCTTGAGCTGGAAGCGAAGATGGCTGTTGAACAGAATGAAGAAGTGTTGCAAGGGTCTAACCCTGTGGCAGCTGACCATAACTCATCTCTATCACGACAATCAAATGTGGATGAGAGGTCTTTAGTGCAGCACTTAAAGAGGAAAAAAAGACTGGTAAAAGAAGAAGAAATGGATAAAGAAGTTATAACTGATCCCATGGTTGCAACGCATGAAGAAAGCCCAATTAATTCGAGCGAGTTGGAGGGCAGGCTTGAGAAATATAGGCCTGCGAGACATGGAGAAAAAAAAGGGAGCCCTCAAGAAAGAGTTGAAGGAGGAGGAGAGAACGTTGGCCCGAGAGGCCAAAAGATAAAAAAACAAGAAGGAAAAGAAGCAAGAAAAGAAAGGACAAGGGTGGCACCTACGTCCCTGATGCTTATTTTTATGAAGTGTTGAATTACGGATGATATGTGTGGATGGATAGCGTTGTGCACTCAAGTTTCCCCAGTGGAATCCAAGTGTAAATTCCTCTGAGTTTTCTGGTAAGTCTAGGGTCGACCATAGGGACTTGTGAAAATAGTTATGTTAGTAATATTTATGAAAACTTTGTAGTAACCAAGTAAATAATGAGTGTTGGGTGGTTGTTGCATTGATGAAATTAATAATAAATGCGGCGGAATTTGAAAAGAGTTGGTAATGGGAAATACGATGAATATGCGATGAACGGGTTGAGAAGGATTTCGGCTAACACTCCCTAGGATGTGTTCATGCTTTGCGATCATGCAACATGCATACAATAGTAAACCACCTCTCGGCGTGAATGCCACGGCTTCTAAGGCTAGAACGCATACGATAATTATGCGATAAGTCTACAGGGTTTACACATAAACCTTTATCTCTATTTATGCGATGACGACATAACATTCACACAAATATGCGACAACATAATATCACTCCTATTCCTAGGATGCATGCAATACAAGTTGGCAAACAGAACTTATCTCTAAGTCCCTATCTCTTGTTTATGCATGCCTAATTTTGCTCTTTCGAGTCCAGATTCTAACCTAGCTCTCTCGAGACATTAGGTTCTTTCTTTAGATTCTATCTCAAGTAACTCTAAAGGGGTATTTTGCATAACATAAAACAAGACAATCGCAGGCAATGAACTTCCTAGATCATGTTAACTTAGTTCCTCTCAACCCATTCAACTAGTTTAGCTACTCATGTATATTAAGAGAGTGAGCAGATGTAGAAATAGAACTTCCATTGAATAGATATAAGATGAAGTACAGAATAACAATGCAAGTAAAGTAAAGAGCCTGGAGAAATTTCTTGCCACCAAGCGTTACACTGTTTCTACTCGTGCTCTAAAGATGTTCTCGCTTTTGCGAGAGTCGGCCCGCTCTCTGCTCTTACGCCACAAGGTTCTCTCTCAAGCTGCCTTGGACGATCTCCAGCGTCACCACTCTTCTCTAGCTCTACCATAAAAATGGTAAAGAAACTATGCACAGAGGTGGGAACTTGTAAAGAGTTGAAGTAGTCGGCTGCTTAACCTCTTAACTGAAGAATGCACTTGCTATTTATAGGGCATCAAAAGTGAAAGGCAGCATCTCTTTCCTGGTTGTACAGATGGGACAGCTTTAATTCCTAACTGACAAGTCAGATATTTGTCACCAATAAAGCTGGATGTACTTGTGATCGTTATCGGCTGTCAGCTTAATTTAGATTCGACTGTTGTCAGCTTTTTGTCCCATCGATCTTAATTGTTCTTTCGACTGGATGCGCCCACCATGTTGCGGTGATTCTTCTTGAGTGAATATTTGTGAGCACAATCAATGCAAAGTCTTGTGTTGAAGTTGTGCTCAACCAATGTATGCCTATGATAGCATTCTTTGCACTACGTTAACGGATTATTCTGCACAAAAACATAGAGATCAACTGTTCTAATGCGTTAGACGTATGCGACCACAAAAGTATAGAATTTATGCTTAATGGACACAATTTAACATATTCTATCAACGCAATCCAACATTGTTTAAGAACTTAGCACTATGATAACGTGCATTTCTGCCCGTTATCACACCCTTAAATTTAAACAATGCTTGTCCTCAAGCATAAGCTAAAGATTCCTTAAGCAAGTTAACCGCAAAATTCTTCCCTTAGATTTCTCAAGGATACTTCATTCAAGTCCTATATGCCAGAAGATTGAAATATGTCATGCGATGGTCAACGAATGTGTTGTAAAGAGAGTTTGAAAGGAAGCTAACAAATCCCTAACTTCGAGAAATATTTCATGAGGTGACTATCCTAAGATTTACGTTGACTCTAGTATATACGAAAGAGATAGAAGCATATTTTTCATCATTGAAATCATACTGGGCACAAAAAAACATGCAGCAACTACTAAAGTTATCTTTTTGTTATATGATTGTGGTAGGCAAGAAGGATGCGGTGCTAAAACTTTGAAAAGTAGTATGCAATGTGATAGCGCAAAATTTGAAGTAAAGATAAGGAAAAGTACACCCCCAAATTTAGCGTTGTCATCTGCATTATACTAACGCATCCATCTTGCGGCGTTCATTCTTCGTTGGGTTGCGGTGAAGGAATAAGATAAGTGTTGCTTCGCATACGTTCCCGCAAACCAGCGCCTCGATCGTTGTAAGGAAAACAAAGAGAGGGTCAAATCATTTCAAACAAAATAAAAAGGCATTATTCTCTTTTTCTTTTTTTTTTCTTTCTTTTTATAGAGGACTGAAAAGTGAAAAGATAGCTAAAGAGATAGTGAAAATCTGGAGTAATGGAGAAAAGAGTTGAAGACTTAAAGTTCCCAAAACTTGCGTCCCTGATAAATTACGAGTCTTTGATAACGCAGGGACCACCTACTTCCTTCTTCATTCAAAGTTTCTTAGTTCCATAGAGTCGACTTGGCGATGCCAGTATTCTCCATGGTATGCCTTTATTCGCTGCCCATTAACTTTGAATATGTTGATACCGTCGTCATTTGATAATTCTACTGCGCCATATAGAAGTACTTGTCGAATTATGAACGATCCAGACCAACGAGACTTTAACTTTCTCGGGAAGAGTCGTAGACGTGAATTGAAAACCAAGACTTTCTACTCGACTTGGAGGTTCTTACGGCATATGTGTTGATCATGCTAGTGCTTGATGCGCTCCTTATAAATTTTTTCATTTTCACATGCATTGTTCCTCCATTCTTCAAGCTCGACTAATTGCATTTTTCGCACTTCCCCTGCTTTCTTTAAATCGAAATTTAGTTTCTTAACCGCCCACAATGCTTTATATTCCAGCTCCAAAGGTAAGTGACACGCTTTGCCGAATACCAACGCATAGGGGGACATACCTATAGGTGTTTTAAATGCAATCTGGTATACCCACAACGCATCATCAAGCTTCATTGTCCAATCCTTCCACGAAGGTTTGACTACCTTCTCAAGTATCAATTTAATTTCACGATTGGACACCTCGACTTGGCCATTTCTTTGCGGATGGAATGCGGTGGCCACTTTGTGGAGGATATTCTACTTGCACAGCAGCTCCTTTATACTGTGGTTGACAAAGTGGGATCCTTCATCACTTATGATGGCACGGGAAGTGCCAAAACGAGTGAAAATATTGTTCTTTAGGAACTGGGAGACTACTACCGCATCACTTGCGACGCATGCAATTGCCTCTACCCACTTGGAGACATAGTCAACGGCTAACAAGATATAATGCTTACCGTTCAAAAGAGGGAATGGTCCCATGAAATCAACCCCCCACACGTCAAATAGTTCCAGCTCCAAGATAGTATTCATTGGCATTTCGTTCTTCCATGAAATATTGCCAGCGTGTTGACACCGATCACATTTCATTGTGTAGTCAGCAGCATCTTTAAATAATGAAAGCCAGAAGAATCCACTTTGTAGAACTTTGGCTGCAGTACGTTGTCCTCCAAAGTGCCCTCCATTGGGTGAATCATGGCACTATGATAGTATGCGTTGTTGAGCAGCATCTAGTATGCATAATCAAATGATTTGGTTTGCACCCCCTTTATACAAATTCGGCTCATCCCAATAGTAGTATATGCATTCATTCTTGAGCTTCTTCCGTTGATGGTAGGTATAATCTTCAGGAAATTGTTCACAGACCAAATAATTAACGATGTTCGCATACCATGGCAGTTCTTCTATGCGGAACAGCTGCTCATCTGGAAACACAACACTCACTTCAGATTCATTGCAGTCAACCTCGGGATTTTCCAGTCTGGACAAGTGATCCACAACTTGATTCTCTGTCCCCTTCTGATCATTTATCTCGATATCAAATTCTTGAAGGAGGAGAACCCATCTGATCAATCTCGTCTTTTCATCCTTCTTTGTCATCAAATATTTGATTTTCGAGTGATCAGTATGAATGAGTACCTTGATTCCCTACAAGTATGCCCGGAATTTTTCCAATGCAAAAATCACAGCCAGGAGCTCTTTTTCAGTGGTAGTATAATTAATTTGAGCAGGGTTCAGATTCTTCCTCACATATGCGATGGGATGCAAAATAGTTTTCTTCTTTTGCACTAGTGCGGCTCCCATCGCATACCCGCTTGCGTCGCACATGATTTCGAACGGCAGTGTCCAATCCGGTGCAATTAAGACAGGTGCGGTAATCAGCGCATCCTTTAAAATTTTGAATGTGTTGAGGCAATTGTTGTCAAATTCAAACTTCCTGTCTACCTCTAGTAATGCACTTAATGATCTTGCTACTCTAGAAAAGTATTTAACGAATTTTCTGTAGAATCCGGCATGCCCCAAGAAGCTTCGCACTGCCTTCACGTTGGTTGGAGGTGGAAGCTTTTCAATTGGGCCAAACTTTGCTTTGTCCACCTATTGACCGTTTTATATATGCTCACACTGATATGTATGATTGATGATGTTCTATGCTCGAAATGATGCGATACTACCACTAGATATGCGTTAATTATGGATGTTCACGTAGTATTCCATGCATTGTCACAAGTTTCCTTACTATGGAACCAAGTGTAATTCCACCGCAAGTTTCTCAGTGTGATCCGAGGTCGAACACGGGGACTGATTTAGGTTATTGTGGTATGTTCATGATATATGCGACCAGGTTTTCAATCTTTAAAAGTTTGGTTTGTACAGGTATATAAATTGCAATAAAGTAGAGTAAAGCAGTAAAAGTGCGATAATAAAATAAAAATACAATAAACCTAAGCTAGATGATACAAGATACAGGTTTCATGTTACAAGATGTTGGGGTCAAGTTGGCTGTGAAAGTTATGCAAAGAACGTGGAATGCGGCGGCAAGTCTTATGAACAGAATAGAAAGACAAAGACAAAGAATATAACAATGCAAGTTCTCAATTGCATTGAAGCTACAAATGTTGTTCTGCTCTTCTCTTGGTGTATACCTTTCAGTGATCGACCGCGCTCCCACATGTCTGTGGTGAAACAGAGACTAACGTAATGAATGCAAGGTTGCTTCCATGTCTGGAAGTACTGCTCGCTTTAGTTAACGCATTCTTCTGACCTTCTCTCGATAGGTCGGAATGGCATCTTTACTTCTACTCTCACAGGTGAAGATGTCGTCTAGCATGCCTTAGCTAATCGCATTTTATATATTTAACACAGATTAAGTACTTGGTTAATTCATATTGCTTATAAGGGAATTAAGAAGACATCATGAAGAAAGTGATTGACGGGTGAACGGAAATAGAAAATGGTAAATAAAAGCTATTGAAACATTTAATATCTCTATTAAGCATTCGATACATGGTGTGAATGCAGAAGTAAAGAAACAGTAAAATACAACGATGAAAGAGATAGAACAGATACAAACAAGTGCCAATGTCTTGGCACTGATTCGATGGAGATCTGCTTGCCGGATAGGATGGATTTGATGGTAGGAAGAGCTTCCCTCTCAGGCTTGCTCCACCGGTAGCAAGGATCTTTGCACAGAGCTTTCAATTGGGTGTTTGGCAGATTAAATCTGAGATTCACCTCTCAGCCTTATCTTGTCTTCTTCCCGGATTTCTTCATTTAAGCACTCAGCTCAGCCTTTCCTCTCAACAGTTTTGCAGCACTTTACCCCGTATCAAGTAGCTATATTTTTTTTCTCTAAAATCTATGGGTATTTATATGGTGCAAGTCTTTGACTCTGGCCTTGTGGCCCCATGATTGTTTATGGCAATTCAGAAGATGGAGGGATATTATTCCTTTCTATTAATGCAATCAAACCGTCAATTCTACACAACCGTTAGTTGTACACGTGTCTTAATCCTCCGCTTTTTCTTTCTCAGCTGCATCTTTCGATCATGCGGTGTTGTTTTTATTAACGCATACGGTTGCAACACAACTCTGGATTGACTGTCGGCATTGCGCCGTCATTGCGGTAATCGTCTCTTCATTGTTGATTAATAGGCACAATGTGACAGAGATGCGTTGATCAGTTTCTCGTGAGCCTTGAGCGCAAGCGGTGACTTGGTCTCCTGAAAAACAGAGTAAAATTCGGCTTGTCTTCCATCTTTATGGTGTTAGTGGGTGTAATTGCAAACATTTATAATTATTGTAATACTAGACTAATTTTCATACAATAGGTGCATATTTACTAACTTTTGGCCGCAATATCTAGAAAAGGTGGCATAAATAACTTGTATTTCTACAAGTTATCACACCCCCAAATTTAGATATATGCTTGTCCTCAAGCATATCTTCTACTAAGGCAATCATGCTCAATTCCTATCCTCTATTTTTGCGACGATTGGTTACTCCGAATGTTACACTTAGGCACATTACTTGACATCGAAATTTTCTTCTATCCTTGCTAATTCTTAACAAGCCCTACTTTATTCTTCTATATGAAAAAATTATGCTCAAAGATGCTTTTCTAGTTTTCAAAATAGAATGTTTCTCTCTTCTTTGTCAAAACAACTCGATGAGCAAAAATTTGCGTCATTTCTTTATTTAGAGATTGTTGGTCATGGTTACACTCTTCTTTTTGGCTTATCCCCACGGGTGCCATGCGAACATCTAACTACGGTTGTGTGCCAATTTCAACTTCAACTCATGAGGATTAGAGGAGTTGTCTCTTGCATTCTTTTATTTTTGTTTTTGTTTCTTTCTTTTTTTTTCTTTCATACTGCGTTGTTCTTGGAAAACCACCTTCGTTTTGGCTTGCGCCTACGGGTGTCATACGAACATCCAACTACGAGCAGGCTCCTTTTACAACTAAACTCTTATCAGGTTGAGACAGTTTTGAGGTTTTCCCTTGTGCTGACATTGGAGTTTCGCAAAAATGAAAAATTTTGTTTTTTAAATGCAAATTGACACATTTTTCTTAAATACAGCATAATCTTGATCTCATCTGCTCAGACCTTCCCCATCCCCAAATTTAAAGATGAGCAAGGTCCTCATTGCATTGTTTGGAGAGACTAGACAAACACTTAGAAGAAAATTTCAAAAAGAAGGTTTGAGCAGAACTTTGAAAGATAAAAGGTAAAGTACTACTAAACTAAGAATTAACATAACTTTTTTAGTCAAGATTTACTAAAAGTATGGTAAATGTTTCTAAGTATAAACATATAATACATCTTAGCAATTCAATGAAGATCATAAAAATAAGAGATTTAGAACATCACAAAAATTAGCAAAGGAAGATAAAGAAAAAGGCACAGGCAAAAAGTGGAGTGAATATATACTCTGATTGTATTGACTATTAACAAAGTATACAAATAAATTACAAATGAATGTATTACAAAAATTTTCTATTGCTTGTACAAGAGTCAAAGAATTTAATTACTTTACAAATAATAAATGAATTGAATACAAATAAAGAATGGCCGCATAGGAAAAAAAATCATATTTGAAGAGGGTGTAAACATTAAGGTTGAGGAGCAGAGGGATTCGGCGAAGGATGTTGAGGCGGTGCAACAGGAGCATCATCAAATAGTAAGTGCTACCTTAGATGCAGAGGCACCATTGGACCATGCAGATAGGCGGTAAGAAAGTTGAAATACTCTTGATTGTGCTCCACTATCTGTCTCTACTACAGGAAGATCCTATGCATATTGCGCTGCATATTAATGAGTGCCTCCCTTGAAGTCACAGCACTACGTTGAATCTCATCAATGCAATCCATTACTACCTCAAATTGTTGATTGAAGAAGTGATGTTGTTGAGAGAAGAGGGTTCTCATTTCAGCTAACTCAGCAGCCATGGAGGTGGAGGATGGTTGTGCCTGCGATGTCTTGCCAACACCGTTTTGGGGTTGGGCAGATGTGCCTTCACCCAAATCGTGTGGGTCATCAACTTGCGGCAGTGGGATGGTGGGTTGTGGTGATGAAGTTGTTGGTGAAGGTAGGGTTGCTGGGTAAATAACAGAAGAGTTGAGGACAAGAAGAAGGTTTGTAAAATGCTCATGTAAGGGGGAAGAGGGTTGCGTTGGCGGGCTCGGAGAGCTTGGAGGTCGGATGACTAAGGGAAGAGGGTCCATAAGTTCAGGATTTTGCGTTGGTGATTCCTGGACCTTCTCTTTTCCCTTATCCTCTCTTCGTCTTCTTTTTGGTCTAGGTTCCAGTGGCGCATTCAAATCGATCGCAAACCTCTTTGCTAGCAGCTCGGGGCAGTGTGGAGAATCTTTGAGAAGCATCCTCAATATTTTTATGTTGATGAGGCCGTGGACTTCTGGCATGGGCTCCTCATCGACGCCTACACCCATAGACAGGCATAGACTTAAAACGATCCATGGGAAGAAGTACTACCCCCGAACATGCCCCATTAATGCTCTAATCTGCCTCACGATCAACTGCCCTACGTTGATAGGAATATCGTGGGCTATGCAATACGCGGTCATGACCCGATCCCTTGATACAGATCTATCGTGTGTTGTTGGGATCAGCCGCTTCTTAACCAAGTAAACCCAGAGCCTTCCCTTCGGTAGCAAGTACTTGGACTCTAAGGTACGGATGCCTCTGGGCGAGACCGACCACTTCGTGTCTGGTTGCGTTAGTATCCTCAACGCATCTTTCATCTGTTCTTCTGTGGGATCATCAATCATCTTGTTCCCTGGTGCATCAGGGTTGTCCTTCATTTGATAAATTTCGTTGATGTCCCTTGTGTTGAAGGATACTGTATCTCCCTTAAAGGTCACCGCATCCCTAACTCCATGTAACTGCCCGTGGTAAAAGCTTCACAATACCCGAAGCACTATTATGGATGGGCACTGAAAGAATGTGTCCCACCCATATTCCACAATTACACTCATGATGAGGTTAGGTAGTGGATTCGGCGCAGGAAAGAAGCCCATCTCGATCAAATATCATCGTTTTCCTTTTTCTTTGATGATCGCTTCTTGGCCGTCGTGGGTTCGCTGGTTTTTGCTATAGCCTTGCCTTTTGCCAGCGCAAGGCGGGCTACTTGTTGTTCTTTCTTTTCTGGCTCATTGCGTTGTTCTTCTTTCTCACGCTTAGTGAGTTCTGTGCCCTTTTTATTATATAAGCGCCGTTTATTGGCTTCGCGCTTCCTCCTATTCTCCTTCAACAACAATCTATCTTCTTCTTCCTTCTTCCTTCTTCCTTCTCTCTTCTTCTTCTTCTTCTCTTTCTTCTCTCGCAAACTCCTCTTCAAATTGCTCAGAGGCCAACAATAAGTGTTGTTCCTCTTCGCGCTTCCGGATCCCTTCAAGTCGAGCAAACTCATTCTTGCTTCGCATCCCCTCAAACTCCAATCTTCTTCTTCTGTTCCCCTATGCGATGATGAGCTTGCCCCTCTCCATCTTTTCTTTCTTCTCCTCTTCTTCTTTTCTTTTTCTCTCTTCCTCTTCCAACACCAAAATTAACCTTTGAGGGTTAATGTTGTACCCTTACAGCGCATTCTCCTTGTGACGCTGCATTAGGGGGGTTCCCTCTGCTTCTTCTCCTTCATCTGTCGCAACCAATTGCGTTGCTTCAGGTTGCGCTGTTTCCCCCCTATCCTTCCTTACGGAGGTTGATTCTCCATCCTTCTCAGAGCTCGCAACCCTCTGCCTTGCTTCTTTTTCTTCTCTCAGGCGCCTCTTCTCACGTCGACAAAAATTTTCTCTCCTCTTTCTTCTTCTTCTTTCTCTCCTTCTTGGCCTCTTCATCTTCATTATCATCCTTTTGCTCTTTGTTCTTTCTTGCCTTGCGATGATGTAAAGACTTCGCCTATCCAGCCTTCTTTCCCTTCTTCTTCTTCCTATCTTCCTTCTCAGCCTCTTCTAGCTGCGTATTCCCTGCAACCTCCTCCATTAATGTTAGGGGCCACTAATGTAGCCTCCGCTTCCTTGGCCTCCTCAATTGCGATCTCTTCTTCTTCTCTTTCTTTGATCGCAATTTCCTCTTCTTTTCTTCTTGGAGGTTTGTCATAAATTTTTGCGATGACAGTTGCATCCTGAGTCCCAGGGACCAGAACATCATTCTTCGCTTCTTCTTCTTCAACCACCACTTCTTCCACCACCACTACTCCATCCTTCACTGCTTCATCTGCCACTACTGCTGCCTCCTCCTCCGTAGGTAGTGGTTGGTTTACAACCCCGGCCTCGGGCAGTCCACCTTCTTGCTCCAAGGTACTTAAGATGTTGCCAAACACCTCTATATCATCGCGTCTCTTCCTTTCGCTTTCAATGGAGACGGCAGGTGTTGGCATAGGCATGCTCTCAATGCTTCCTCCTCTCTTGAACACAGGAGGCATAACGGTCAAGGGATTTCTCCGGGATCTTCCAACGAGTCTGGGGATGGTGTGGGCTTGGGCAGCAAGCCTACAACTAGCAGCTAGGAATGCTGCCTCTCGCATGGCTACTTGATCAGGGGTGGAAGGTGAAGCGGATTGGTTTGTGCTTTGGTCAGCCATGGATATGAGCTTGGAAAGGTCTGGTAAAAACTCGAGCTGCTGGGGAGAAAGAAAGGTTTGGGATGTAAGACACTTAGGGTTTCTGGTTTGCCAAAGTGAGGTAAAAGGTTTCTAATGAAGGAGGAGGTCGTATTTATAGGTTGGGCTGTGCTGGGGCCCAATGCGATTTTTGCGGCGACTGGCCTCGAGCAGCTCAACAGGCACGTCGTTCCACCTCCCTCATTTATGGAATTTCAGAAAAAGTGTCCTTTCGTCTGCCAAGTCATAATTGCTTGGGGATACGAATCGATTGGACTTCTTCCCAAATTGTCAAACGAAATTTTCTTTAATATTTTATTTGAATGGATGCATAAAAAAGAATAACGCATTGTGCTCACCAACGCAACTGTATCTTTGCAGAGGACGGGCAACAGCGTATATATTCCTGCAACACACCCCTTAACCAACGCATTTCTGGAGGATACCTCAATATAGTGTATTTGGCTAAGGTCGGGCAAAGGATATATGCGAGCGCAACACACCCCTCAACTCAATACAGTTGAGTTAGGTGAACGCAAGGCATTCCTGATTGGTTTGATATGCATCCATTGCCGCCTTGCATATTTGTTGTTGATGTTTTTGTTATTAATTTTATTATATCTTTTTCATCAACGAGAGTGATGTGGCTTGCGGAAATAGATTTTCCTTTATTACTCAATCATTTACCATTTAAAGCACAATGCATTGATTACAAAAAAGTCAAAGAATTAAAGACGAGACAGAATTAAATGTAGAGAAGTGAATGAGGAAATAAATTCATAAATTCAAAATTGAATTAAATGAAGAATTGAAGACAGAATTCAGAATTTAAAGAGACAGAAATTCAATAAAGCATTAAACATAGTATTGAGATATGGATCGAAAATTGCGTTGTCCTGGGTGATTGCAATCCACATCTCCATAGGCGGTCAGGCTTGCCTGCTCAATTTCTTAAGGACATTGCTCCTTCCCTGTAGATCTCGGGGCTTCTGAATTGCTGGGCAATGTTCCTGGTGTTCGACTTCTTA